>NW_008581308.1:47446-48159 GCF_000691845.1 Merops nubicus
AGCGGGGCGGGAGCCGGCCCCAGGCGTTCACAGCCCAGAAGCCAACGGCCTTTGAAGACCCATCTTACCCAAAACATTCTATGGTTCTGTGAGTCCATAGTATCACAGAAAACTCATATTTTTATTAAAAATCCTGGCTCATTGTGTTAAAACTATATCAGTCTGTAATACTGGTCAGAAAAGAGGAAAAGCAGCTTTATCTGTATATGCCTATCTCACCCGGCCTTCACCACAGGCTTCTCTACTCACCTTCTTCTCAAAATCTCCAGCACAACTGTTGAGGGCAGCGTGCAGTCCATGAATCTCTTTACCAGTCCTGTGGGCCTCACGGCGGATGGTGCCGACGTCCCCCGAGAGCTCTGCCACGCTCGCCTCGCATCTGCAGCCACGGGGACAGGAGCCTCTGCAGGGACAGGCTGCTGGGCCCCATGCAGTGCCAGCAGACCCAGCCCAGCTCCCCAGGACCACCCCAGCAGGTGGGAGAATACCCAGAGACCCTCCCTTGGAGCAACCCTGCAACAGCCTCCCTGCTGCCCATGGGCTTCTTGCACCACAGGCGTCCTCCTGATGCTCATGGGCTCCAGGGGAGCTGCAGGAGCCATCTGCAGCTCATTCTGCTGGGCCAGGTCCCCCCCAATTCCCCACTGTCATAGAATCACAGAGTGTCTGGGCTGGAAAGGACCTCCAAAGGTCATCTAGTCCAACCCCCTGCC
>NW_008581308.1:48194-59119 GCF_000691845.1 Merops nubicus
TCATCCAGCCTGATCTTGAATGTCCCCAGGGAGGGGGCCTCCACCACCTCTCTGGGCAGCCTGTTCCAGTGGCCTGTCACCCTCATATTGAAGAATATGCCAATATTCTGTCCGATGCCAATAAACTAAATTAAATCTGAAGTGTAAACTGAGAGGCTGATCTGACCTCAGAGCACTCCCAGCCTTTGGATGCCTACCAGGGAAGATGATGCACTGCTGCCACAACCACCCCTGCCTGCAGCCTCAGCTCCATGTGGAGCTTGGGGAGGTTCACTATGAGAGACAACAAACACTAGTTTTCTTGTAGGGAGCATTGGTCATTTGCTACCTAAACTCTTTCAGTTACCTTCACCAAAAAGTCTCATCGTATTTAAAGTGGGCAAGGGAATGATTTGAGAGTGTGTGATTAATGGAGAAGGCACTGAATAGCATTCAAAGAGCCACCCTTTCCAGGTGGGATGAACCACTCCTGCAGCTCCTGGCTTTTGTGAGTGTATGTCACAGAATCATAGAACCATAGAACGGTTTGGGTTGGAAGGGACCTCAAAGATCATCTGGTTCCATCCCCCTGCCATGGGCAGGGACACCTCCCACTGGATCAGATTGGTCAGAGCCCCATCCAGCCTGGTCTTGAACACAATTAGGGATGAAGAACCCACAGCTTCCCTGGGCAGCCTGTGCCAGGGCCCCACCACCTTCAAACTGAAGAACTTCCTTACATCTAATCGAAATCTCCCCTCTTCCAGTTTGAACCCATCACCCCTTCTCCTATCACTACAAGCCCTTGTGAAAAGTGTCTCCCCAGCTTTCTGACAGGCCCCTTGATACTATTCTATGATTCTAGAAGCAAGAAGATTATTTTCTTTAGTGTATATGTAAATACACATGTAAATTATACATACAATAAACATGAGCAAGGAGACACCTCCTGCAACCCCCTTCACACCACTCCCCAAGAGTGACCACCCAAGGATATTGTGGGAAAAGAATATACACAAAGGCCACAAAAGCTGCCCAGTTTGATATAAATAACAGAATAGCAGTTGAGTAAGGAGAACAGAAAGTTTCAAACGCCAGAGGAATTATCTTCTAACACACCACCACTGAATAAAGCCGATGTTGACAGATGAAGGGTCTAAAGAAAAATCCTGGCAGTTTAAATAAACCAGCTTTTTGTCATCTCCTGGTGGTGCTTAGATATTGTGACACACCTACAGAGCCTGTAGATCAAGGAAATTAAGAAAAAAATGTCACTGCAGATAATAGAGGCTTTGTGCAAAGGCCAGAACTTTGATCCAACAAAAACAGGTTTTGAAAACAGGTACAAAATGGCTGTGAAGGCAAGCAAGGACCTTGAGGGGCTGGAGCGTGGCCAGAGAAGGGCAACGGAGCTGCTGGGGAAGGGCCTAGAACCCAAGTGTGGGGAGGAGCAGCTGAGGGAGCTGGGGGTGCTGAGCCTGGAGCAAAGGAGGCTCAGGGGAGACCTTCTGGCTCTGCACAGCTCCTGACAGGAGCCTGGAGCCAGGGGGGGGTCGGGCTCTGCTCCCAAGGGAAAAGGGACAGGGCAAGAGGAAAGGGCCTCAAGTTGCCCCAGGGGAGGTTTCAGTTGCCCCTGAGGAACAATTTCTTCCCCTGGAGGGTTGCCCAGGGCTGTGCCAGGCTGCCCAGGGCAGTGGTGGAGTCCCCACCCCTGGAGGGGTTTCCAAGCTGTGGAGATGTGGGGTGAGGGACACGGGGCACTGGGGACCTGGCAGGGCTGGGGGATGGTTGGACTCCAGGAGTTTAAAGGTGTGTTCCAACCAACAGAGTTCTGATTCTATAGGGTCCTGATGGGCACAGGGGCCAGGCAGGACCATGTCAGGTCAGGAGATCCTTTCACCCACAGGGCTTGGAGGAAAGTTTTAGGGACAGATGCAGAAAGGGAAGGTGGCTGCAGCTGAGACACCAGGCTGGTGGCCAGCTGGACCCACACGTAGACCAGCTCTGTTCAGAGACCTGGGTTTGGGGTCACCACCCCCTGAGGAAGATCCCAGCACAAGGCTTCGCAAGAAGAGCACGGCATGAGGAAGAAGATCAGTGGATCTGTAGCAGTAATAAGACACAACTTCAGTTCCAAGAGAAAGAAAGTGGAATATTCTACACAGGAAATACTGAAAAATGGAGGATTTGGCAACGGGAAGCCAGACCCTGAGATCTAGGCCTGTGGTGTGGGATTGACACAAGCACATCTGCATGACTGTGGGACTGAGGGACTGAGCCCTGCCTGGGGGGCTGCACACAGACCCTCAGCGACACAGCCCCAAGTGCCTCCAGTCTCTGGTCCTGCTCAGGTCTCACTCCTCCTCCACGTCATGACATTACCACGTGCAAAGTGGTTAAATGCATTACTGAGAAGGAGTCTGGAGGAGAACGGGGATCCTTGGGACATGCTTCAATCTGGCTCTAATTTGATATTTTGCACAGGAGACTTTCAGCAGCTTGCAGTGAGGTCATGGCACTTGCAACCACACGCAGCAGAGCCTGGAGAGTGTGCAAACAGCAGTGGAGAGGGTGCTCCTATGAGATTTGCATATAAATTAAAAAGTATAGAGAAATAAAAGCCTCTCATGGTTATGTCAAAGCATCTAATTTGTCCACCTGCTGTGTGTTGAAGGAACGTTATCCTCCAAAGCCATGGGAGGAACGGTCTGTATTGTTCTGCTTGCCCAAGTGTTTAATTTACCAGAATTAATATTTATCAGACATGTATCAACTTTTTTTACTGTTGATTACCTAATTCTTATTACTGTAATACATATTCCAAGAGGAATTCTTATTAAGAGACCGAATACAAATAAAATGCAAAGTTAATTTGATGGGAATACTACTACAGCTGAGATGCTCAAGGCTATTTTTTTTCAGAAAATCAATGCAACTTGACACATAAATATTTACACAGTGTGGAAATGTAGTCAGAAGGTCCAAGAATTAATGGACAACCACCCCAGTAGCTGCTAAGAGGTCTCCATATACTTTGCAGGGAAAGACAGAGTAAAAGGATAGGCAGAGCTTGAAGTACAAGAGCTAATCCACATTAATCCTTTACACATGGCAGAATAGAGGAGGATGAATCATGTGCTGTGAGAAAGAGCAGTGGCTCCATTTAAGGTTCATTTCATCCCAGATAGTCTTGGATTAAGGTTAGGCTACAAATCAAGAGGAAAACCGTCACTACACGTTTCTGTTTGGAAAACTTCAATTAATTCAATAAATATAAATACTATGAACATGTGGATTTGTCGCCAGCTACTTTAACACACATTGAACTTTTAAACCCTGAAACTTGAGACCAAAGGAAAGTGAAAGATTGAAATAAGAGTCATCCCCTCAGTGGCAGTGCTCTGCCAGCTCTGGCTCTCTCCCCGCCGCCACGCCGGGGGCAGGTTCACAGTGACACTTGGCATTTCCAGAGGGGAGCTTCAGCAGCAAGGAAAACAAGAGAGCACTGATGATTCACAAGTCACACAGAGCTGTGTTATACCTCATCTTGATGGCAACCATTCCCACAAAGCTGCACTACAATATTGCTGTTGGAACGCTGCTGGAACACCAGCCCTGGTTCTGCAGCACCCGTGGGTTTGGGTGAAGCTAGGAAACCTGCTGGTCTATTTTTCTCACCTTAAAGACAAATGGGGTCGAAGGACTTTGTGTCTAGCATCATCAGATGATGACCCTGGTGCTCTCAGTTTGGTTTTTTGTGATCTTTTACACCTTTGAAAAAAGCCAGCCAGCACACCCAAAAAATGGGCAAGGAAGGAAGAGGAAGAGGGACCTCAGAAACAGTGTTGTGAACCAAAAGTGCTCAACCTTGTTTCTTTTGGTTGTTTTTTTCCTCATGCAAGTAAAGGTGGATTGATCTTTTTTTTTTTTCTCTCTACAATTGCCCTGTTTCCATGCTTTCCCCAAGTGCTTTTGCTTTCCTGTGCTGCAGGAGAGTGCTCAAGCACAGAAGGTGGGAGCAAGCCCCAGTGCAGACGATGAAGGGAAGCACCATGGCTAGGAAAAATCTGGGAAAAGAGGAGTGACACACTCCACTCATTGAATGTTATGGCTTTGCTAAAAGCATATATAGTCTAGAGAGTCTGCTGACCCGCATTTGGAAACACCAGGAAGCTCTTGTAGGAGCACCTCCTACTTTGTTCCAATGCTAATCAGCCACAAGGTTAAAAAAAAAAACCATCTTTTTCTTGCCAATTTTGAATGTGTTTGCTTCAGCTCCTCATTTTGGATTCCTGGGTTTCTCTGCAGTAGTCTGGAGTCCTTCAGTGTTCTCTGATTTTTTTTCTTTCTCTCCTGGTAGATACACATGGGAATGAAGCTCTCTCTGGTTTTATTTTTTTTCTATACACTATACATAGATGTATAATTCTCCCAGCCAGAAATGTTCCTTGTCCCACCATCACATTCCTAGCTCCTCTTTACACCATATCGGGTGTTCAGGCAGGGGACTCTGGGCTCTGCACAGTCTTCTGGTGTCAATCTCTGTGTCACACACAGAGCTAAAATAACCTCCTCTTCTCCAAGGCCATGCTCCTGGCATTTCTGGTGCCACATCGTTGTAAGAGCTCACGGTAAATTAGGCACCTGCTGTATCCACCCAACTCTTCAGAGGGCACTCAGCAGAGGAACAGTTTCTCTTTGCCATCATAAAGAACATTTTTTCTCAATCAGCCCATGTTGCCAATAATCCTGGTTATTCTCTATTACCTTGTTCTCACTTGACCAGTATTTTGTGTTTTCCCCAATGGCAATAGCAGGGTTTTATATTAAAATCTTATGACTGGCCTCAGGAGGAGGAAAAGAAAAAAAAAAACCCCAACATCAGAAACACAGCAGTTTATGTAGACTTCTTCCCTAATGACTCCTTTTTCCAATATATCAGTCCAGGCAGTTCTCAATCCACATGCTCTCTTGATATTAAATAGCAGAATTTAACATTGTCTTTCTATTAATCCTAATATTTTGTGCTAAAAAGTGCCCCACGAAGTCTACCTGCATTACTTACCTTCAATTACTTGTGCCAACGAAAACTTATCATCCTATCCAAGGAAGAAATAAAGTTTGCTCAACAAGACCTATTTTCCAAGAGGGGAACTAAAGATTTTATTGAAACAACGGGAGAGTTTCAGTAGGAGGAAACAACCACCTCAGCTGAAGTCTAGCCAGACGTGAGAAGAAAAACATCCCCAAGATGTTAAGTGAGTGATGAAGAATGAGACAGGAAAATATAGTTATTCTTCCCAGGCTTGATAATTTTTCTAGCACGGAGAGTGTGAAGCACTGAAATGGCACAAAAATGAGCTACAGAAATGAGTGTGAAGTACACTCGTGCCCACTCTGAGTCTGCTCTGCACAAACCAAGCAGCAGAGAGGAGCACGAGGGCTGTGATGTGTTCCTTACCTTGCCACTCTTCCATGCAGGTCTCCAAGACCCTGGATGCATTTGTGGTCCAGGCTTTGAACAGCAAGATTAGTTTCTATAGCAGCACTATCCCTTGTTCTTATTTGCCTCTCCAAAACCTGTAAATTCAAGATCATAAATGTACTTTTTATTTTCTACTTGGAGGTGTAGGTTTCTTCAATTCAAGATAGAGTTTAAAGCACTATTTTATGGAGTACACCTAAAAGCTTTCTTTAATTTCTACAAGAAAAAATGTACTTTTCCTTCAAAACTCTGTATCCTCATAAGTGAAGACTGCCAGCAGGACCAGGGCAGGGATCATCCCCCTGGACTGGGCAGCAGTGGGGAGGCTGCCCCTCGAATCCTGGGGTCAGTTTTGGGCCCCTCACTGCATCCAAGAAGGACCCTGAGGGGCTGGAGCATGGCCAGAGAAGGGCAACGGAGCTGCTGGGGAAGGGTCTAGAGCCCAAGTGTGGGGAGGAGCAGCTGAGGGAGCTGGGGGTGCTGAGCCTGGAGCAAAGGAGGCTCAGGGGAGACCTTCTGGCTCTGCACAGCTCCTGACAGGAGCCTGGAGCCAGGGGTGGGTCGGGCGCGGCTCCCAAGGGACAAGGGCCAGGGCAAGAGGAAAGGGCCTCAAATTGCATGAGGGGAGGTTTCAGTTGTCCCTGAGGAACAATTTCTTGCCCTGGAGGGTTGCCCAGGGCTGTGCCAGGCTGCCCAGGGCAGTGGTGGAGTCCCCACCCCTGGAGGGGTTCCCAAGCCGTGGAGATGTGGGGTGAGGGACACGGGGCAGTGGGGACCTGGCAGGGATGGGGATGGTTGGCCTCAATCATCTTGAAAGTCTCTTCCAACCTCAGCAATGCTATGATTTGGTCATTCTATGATAATATGCCCATCTTTCCCTTAAAAAAAAAATGTACTTTATCTTAAGAAGCATATAAAAATCCAGAACTATAAAGATTGGGAATGGATCGTATCCTCCCCATGTGTCACCCGCAGTCCTGTGCAGCCTGTAATACATAGCACAGAGGTTTTTAAGTCAGGATCCTTTCACCAGATGTTTCTGTGAGGTAGGTGGTAGCTCAGGTGAGTTCTGCAGCACCCCGAGGTCATTGCAGCAGAGGTTTGCAGGATGGACAGAGCTGAGCAGGATCTCTGCCCTGAGATGAGTCTGCCCAAGGTGCAAATGCACAAACACTTACATCCAACTTAAGGCACCATGCTTGGCATGCATGAGAAGATCCCTCAACACACACAGGCCTGCCAGGGCAGGTTTTGGGTGCAGTGAGGGCAGGGACCTGCTGTGAGAGGGCATTACAGGTGCACCCACCCAGCCCTGAGCGAGGGTGTGGGTCACTATTAGCAGCTCCTAAATATCGTGTTCTGCCCTCACTGCTTAGCAGGAGGCACGGTACCTGAGTTATTGCAAGGATTAAAAGTCTCTCTGGAGATGGAAGGAGTAACCACCCTGCAGGCTCTTCTGACGTGGCTCATCCTGATGGTGTCTGAATGTGTCACAAGCATTAATTTTAGGAAGCCCGTGTGAAGCTGCTGTGACCTTTTACAGATACGGAGCGGAGGCGGAGCATGATTTCTGAAATCTCCTCATTTTACTTCTCGGGTTGAAAGGAGAGGCCTGGGGCTGATATTTCGGTGTGAATCAGCACTACACAGCCCTTCACCTCCTCAAAGCACAGCCTTCACCCTTTTTTATGCCCATGTCCTGTTTGTACAAAACCAGACTGGCTTTCTTTGGCCTTTTATTTGAAATGTTCCCCAGCGTGTGATTTTTGTTTATGAAGAATAATATAGGAAAAGACAAATATCAGGTGAATACCCCTGGCAGTGAGCCCCCATGCTGCACCACTGTCCTACTTACAGAATCCTAGAAGATCTCAAGATGGAAGGAGCCCACCAGGATCCCTGAGCCCACTCCGTGCTGCCTGCAGCACTACAAACACTAAACCATATGACTGAGAGCATTGCCCAGGTGCAGACTGAACCCTGGCAGCCCTGGTGCCATGACCACTTCCCTGGGGAGCCTGTTCCAGGGACCCACCACCCTCTCAGTGAAGAACCTTTTCCTAATGTCCACTCTGAGCTAGTTCTGATGCAGCTTAATGTCCTTGATGTTCCACCAGTGGTCACCTCCAAGAGGTCAGCACCCCCTCCATGCCCCCCTCGCAGTGCAGGCCACGACGATGTCACACGTCAGCGATGAGGCCACTCCTCAGCCTTCTCTTCTCCAGGTGGAACAAGCCCAGATAACCTCAGCCACTCTTCACAAGTCTTGCCCTTGAGACCTTTCACCATCTTGGTCACTCTTCCCTGGACACAATCTGGTAGTTTGATGTCCTTACATTGAGGGGCCCAAAACTGCACATGGTGCTCCAGGTGGGGCCACACCGACACGCTGTGGAGTGGACACCACCCCCCCTTGACCAGATAGTGATGCTGAGCTTCACACACCCCAGGACATGGTTGGCCTTTTTTGGCTGCCAGGGCACCCTGTTGATTCATATTCAACTCACCATCAACCCAAACCCTCAGATGCCTTTCCATGAGGCTGCTCTCCAGCCCTTCACCCCCCAGTTTGTGTGTGCAGCCAGAAGTACTGCTCCAGCTACAGGAGACACTGCAGGTGCACAGGTAAGCAGAGAAATCTATAGTAACTCTGGAGTAAAACATAACTCAGATCTGTCACGTATGCAGTTGCTCCTGAATAACCCTGGCACACAGAGTATGGACAAGTGAACACCCAGTGTAACAGGTATTCCTATTTTTTGCCCCACAGATAATGTTCAGAAAAGTGAAGTTCCCAAAGTGTGGAATGTACTGCACAGCTCCAGCGTGGTTTTGGCAGCGTATTTGGCAAAGGAAGTCTGATTTCAGAGGTCCAGGACAGAGGCAAGGAATGGTACCACCACCCCCTCTCTGGCAAAAGGATGTTCATTAGGATGGAGAGCATCAGCCTCCTGCTTGCTGACAGAAAATGATGTTCTCCTCCAGCTCGTTTCCTGCACTCCTGGCAGCCGTCCCATCCCACAGCTCATCACCCCTGGGTGGAAGAGAGCCATGTACACAACATGAGCCAACCATGTGTGAGTGCAGCCCAAAAAGCCACCCAGTCCTGGTCTGTATCCCCAGCAGCATGGGCAGCAGGTCAAGGAGGGGAGATGGAGATTAAATGTAAAGAAGTTCTTCACTATGAAGATGGTGAGACCCTGGCAGAGGTTGCCCCTGAAAACTATGGATGATCCCCTGCTGGGTGTGTTCAAGGCCAGGCTGGCTGGGCCCTCATGCATCCTGCTCTAGTTGTAGATGATCCTGCTCGTGGCAGTGGTGTTGTAACTAGATGATCTTTGAGGTCCCTTCCAACACAAATGATTCTACCACTATAATTCCACCAACACTATGGTTCTACGATTCTGTGACTCTGCTCCTGCTTGCTGGTGACCTCCTCACCTGTGGGCAACATCTTAGCTGAGACACGGTCACCTTCCCATTGCTATCAGAGGTGATGCCAGGCACATCCCCCCTCTGCCTCTAGGTTTTTAGCATTGATGCCTTTCTCTTGCCGTTTGCAATCCTCTCCTGGGCTCCTGGAGGATGTCTTTGTTAAGGGTCTGGTCATTTTCCACCTGGCACTAATTGCTTTGACATCCCTGAGGCAGCAGCAGCAGCAGCCAGGGCATTTTCCTGGCTCTGGCACAGGACTGTGCTTACTCAGCCTCACCCCCGGTGCCAACGGTGTGCCAGCATTTTCCCCAAAGCAGGCTCTTCTGAAGGATATTCTTCCTTCTTTGGGGAAGATCTGGAGTATAAGTGAGTCACATTTCCTGGCAGATCCTCTTTTTCTGTCGATTTTTTGTAACATTTAAGAAATCAACGTGGCACAACCACCCTCACCTGCTGCCTGCCAGGAGCAGCTCTCCAAACCTCCACTAATTCTGTAGTGGCTTTGACTGACGTGTCTCATTGTGCTGTTCCCTCTGCTCCATCCTTAGCCAGTCCTCACAGCCCTGATACACAAAGCAGACACACACCTGAGGATTGGACCTGGAGGAGAGCAATTTACAGCCAAGGGAAAAGATCAGATTTGGAAACTGATTTAGGCATTTTTCTAGCAAAACAGCCCTGTACATAATTGATCTAAATGGGGTTAGAGGAAGTGGATGATCTAAGTAAGTGGTTTTATAGCATTGCTTATTACCAGAATATCAAAACCTTGACAATAAAATCAGTGTGAAAAGAAGGCAGACTCAAGTTTTAATTCAGATTAATTTCAAGAGAGCCATGATTGCATACTTCTTAAGATAAACCTATAGAAGATCAAATATTTCTCCAGGCACATGAAAACCCCAACATATATTGAGGATTTGTAAGACATTTAACACTTCAAAGGACAAAACAGCTACAGAGAAGTCTGTTTCAGGGTATTTTTGTATTTCACATCTTTGCTCAAAAAAGGTGTTGGTAAATTTCACGTGTAAATTTACCAACTGAAATAATCAAAAGCCTTTAGCTAGAAAAATGGTGTCTGTCTCATTAATTTCAAGCATGGAACCATCAGTCAGTTGAAATAAAATGTGACCCTGAACCTTCTCTCCAGTCTGTGCTGAGCTTTGTGAGGAGTTTCAGCAATATTGGATTATGTCTGCATGCAGAAGTTTGCATAAAGCAGTAGCACGTCTGCTTCAGGAAAACTGAGAAATAAACCCAAACTGGGGTCTTGATGCTCTATGCTATATGAAAATACAGCTTGCTCCTTACTTCCTTTGGGCTCAACCTCCTGCACACCAAGAAAACTGAGAGCAAATAAAACCTGAACCTTTGAAACACCAACAAAACTCATTAATCTGCTTTTTATTTCATTTTACTTTCCTTTTTTTACTTTACTTTCCCTAGTCCCCTCCTTTCTGTTTTCACAGGTAGCTGCAAGTGCCACTATACAAGAAAAATCAGAATTTAAATAAACCATAGTGGTCATGTTCAGTACTGCTCTGCCCCTGAAGCCAACATCAGTGCTGAATGGACCACAAGGAGATCCATTCATGAGGAGCAAGGAAATGTTCCTCACCACCTATTACCTCAATGTCCTGGCTGAGCCTTTTAACGATGCTGGTGATGGTCTGGATGTGGTTTTCCAGCAGCTGCTGGGCAGCAGCCTGCCCGTGCTGAAAGCCTTTGGTTCTCTGGAGGCAGGAGACGATGTCATCTTTGATCTGGAAGGCCTGATGGAGGAGGAGAGCCGTGGTCCTCTCCTGGCTGGACAACCGCTCCTCCAGCAGGCGAGCCCTGTCTCCAGGGCGAAGGGGAGGGGAAGGGTCTCTCCTGTGAACACCAAAATCCCAGTGTCAGACTCAGAATCACAGAATCAAAATCTAGTAGGAGTTGGAAGGGACCTCTGGAGATCATCTCCCCCAGACCCCCTGCTCCAGCAGCTCACCCCCAGCAGGGTGCCCAGGGTCACAGCCAGGAGGGT
>NW_008581308.1:59180-60860 GCF_000691845.1 Merops nubicus
CGCCTCCTGCTGAGGTCGCCCCTCCTGGTTTCCAGTTGGTGCCCGTTGCCCCTTGTCCTGTCCCTGGGCACCACTGACCAGAGTCTGGCCCCAGCCTCTTGCCCCCCAGGGCCCTTTAGCTCTTGCTCAGCACTGATCAGATCCCCTCTGAGGCTTCTCTCCTCCAGCTCAGCAGCCCCAGGGCTCTCAGCCTGGCCTGGCACAGAGATGCTCCAGGACCCTCAGCATCATCTCTGTAGCCTCCACTGGACTCTCTCCAGCGGCTCCTTGTCTCTCTTGGACTGGGGAACCCAGAACTGGACACAGGGCTCCAGAAGTGGCCTCACTAGGGCAGAGGAGAGGGGGAGGAGAGCATGGGCAGAAGGAGAGCTCACGCCAAGAACAGCAACACTCGTGTTTGGTTTTCGTTTGTATTATTGACACCTACCCCCTGGACAGAAGTCTGAAATCCTAAAGGTTTTCTTACAGCCACCCCCTCCCCATCCACCTGCTGAAACCCAGAGGAACGAGCCAGGGCCTCAAATACTCAGTATCTGTGAAACTCACTGAAACTCAGTGAAGCCACATATAAATATAGACGAGAGGAAGGATGTCGCAGGGATCCGAAAACGGCAGACACAGAACGATGCTCAATTTAGACAGGCACAATCTGGAGTTTGGGCAAAACTAGACTCACCAATTACTTTTTCTTTGTGAAAAGCCATAGAGGGACTTCATTACTGCAGAACTTTGGGGTTGAATATTATTCAGAGTGTGAAATCTGTTTTATGTCATAGCTTAACCTAAATGACACATTTTTTTATGCTGGCAGTGCTTTATGAATTGCTATCTTGCTATTTAGCTAAGCCCTGTAGCTTAATGATGAAGAAATATAATGCAGTTAGTCATTTGGGAAAGAAGTCACACACGTTTCCTCTTGATCTCCTCTTTTAGACCGCTATAAATAAAAGTTCTGATGTAAAAATAATTTTTAAAAGAGAAAGGCAAAGAGAGAGGAGAGTTCAGCTACAGCATTCCATCAATACACAAAATGCAAAGTTGACAGTTTAATGACCAAAGTGCACCCAAGAATACTCTGCAACAATTTTCCCAGCCATATGGGCTGCAGCACTGCTCTGCTGCTGGGTGATGTCTCTGTGTACCAGGAGGTACTTCATGCTTGTCTGAGGAATTTACATTTTAAAGTAAACATAACCTTTGGCACCCATGGATACCATCAAGACCTGAACACTTAGTTTCAATCTCTTCCTAGTAAAAACTCTGTTAAAATGACTGGATGAGACTTTTTGAGCTCTCTTTTGTTGTTTTTTTATTATTATTACTCAGAAAGTTGGGGGTTGTAAGGGACCTTTAGAGATCACCTCCCCCAGCCCCCTGCTCCAGCAGCTCACCCCCAGCAGGGTGCCCAGGGTCACAGCCAGGAGGGTTTGGGATCTCTCCCGAGCAGGAGACTCCACAGCCTCTCTGGGCAGCTGCTCCAGGCTCTGCACCCTCACACCAAAGGAGTTTCTCTTCACGTTCAGATGGAACCTCCTGGGTTCCAGATTGTGCTCATCACCCCTTGTCCTGTCACTGGCCATCACCAAAACCATGTTGAGGGCACCACTCAAAACAGCCAGGGATGCAGGAACCAGACCCTGACCAGCTCCTTGCAGGGGCTACGACTGGTGCAAGTAACCA
>NW_008581308.1:61035-61404 GCF_000691845.1 Merops nubicus
CCTCAGCCTCCTGGCCACACTCTTCTGAATGTGTCCCAGGAGACCACTGGCCTTCTGGTCCACAAGGGCACATTGATGGCCTATGCTGAGCTTTTTGTCCACCAGGTCACCCAGGACTCTGCAGAGCTTCCTCGTGACAGCAGAAGTCACTGGCTGAAAATGAAGCATGCCCACAGTCTACTTCTCTGCCTTGAGTTGTCAAAAGCATCTTCTTTTCTTACATATCATCTTAAAAAAAAAAAAAAAACAAAGAAATTAAAAGGCAGTATTTTAGAGTAAAATGGCTGTATGAGAATATAAGCTCAATGTGTTCCACTGGTGTACATCTTACCCTCCACAGTCAGCCTGAAGACTGAGGCTCGAGGTCTG
>NW_008581308.1:61427-72155 GCF_000691845.1 Merops nubicus
GGTCTGGCTATGGCAGCTGACACTCTACCCTCTCTGACCTGACCTGGTGACAGGACTGTGACTGCAGAGCACTGACTGTGTGCATCAGGACACAGCTCAGGGCTGTTCCTGGTAAGTCAGACACAACTCCTACCACGTTGTGTTTCCTGCCCCATGCACCATGTCTCTGCTGGTGGACAGCCATGGGAGAGCAACGGCTCAGTTTGATCCTCAGCTCTGATATTGAGTTGCAAAGGACTTGAATGTACCATCTTTCAGGCTTTATTCCCCATGGTCTCTCTGCCCTTTCACCTGCCTTGCAGCCAATTTCCTCCTGAGGAGTCCCAGGGAATTCCTCTGCTACCCTTCGTGGGTAGCCAGCACTGTCCAGTGACTCCCATCACCAGAGGAGATGTTCTGTTGCTCTCCCATCCCCCTCCCTTGCTCATTCCTCTGCTCCTTGTCTCTGCTCCCAGTCACTCAGCCCCATTTTTCCACCCAGACCAGCACAGGGGAGATTGCTGAGGAGGCAGCAAAGGGGAAAAAAAAATACACACCAAAAAAACCTGAGACCAGCGGTGATTCATCAGGCTAATGAGAAGTTTTGCTGTCACAATTAGTGTCCCAAGCCTCTCCTGAAGGGCTGGAGCCTGCAGGATGGCTGTCATGGCCCACATCCAAATCTGGGGGACTTCTGAGCCTTGCCATGTCACTGGCCTGGAAGCCTTCGCCAGCCAGGCAGACCCCAAGCAAGCTGTCATCACCTCTGAATGAAAATGTCTGGGAGCACGGGGGATGGCCACCTGGCATCAGCTTCCATAACTATCTATCTTCCTCCTCCTTATCAGGGTGGAGGTTCTTATCACCCTGTGTCAGTGTGAAGGCTCATACCCATCATCAGGATGAGGAGAATCCTCTGTCAGCACTGGGAGATTGACCAAAGAATTAGATCCATCATAGGGCTGGACTCAATGGTTTCTGGAGGTCCCTTCCAACCCCCAACATTCTGTGATTCTGTGATTTACAGATATTAATTTCTGCTACAAATCTCCTTGGCCTTCTAATTAAATGAATTTTTAGGTTTTACTTTGGCTTTGGTGGAACTATCACAGATTTAGGAGGTCCCAGCTACTTTGATTTATTAATGACCTCCTTCAAACCAGCTGAGTGTGTGCAATAAGCAAAACCCTGCAATCTAGTGCTCTAAACTCATCAGTTATTGTCAGTCATAATTAACCACTGAGAAGCCAAGAAGGTTTTCTGATTCCGAGGACTTCATATGCCAAAAGTCCTTTACACCAGTTGCTCCTCCCACGTTGGAGTGCTCTCTGCAGGCAGAGCCATCTCCTGTGGCTCAGCCCCAACGCCGACGAGATGCTCCACTCTCCAGCTGAAGTGCTAATGCAGGCACACTAATGGGCTTAATTATCCAGGTATTGCCAGCAGAGATACTGCTAGAAAATGAAGGAAGCTGATTGAATAAAAGCTTCTTGGTCCAGGATAAACTGCTCCCGTGAGACTGAGGTTTAGAGGAGCTGGCTGTATCAGAAGACATTCCGAATCCTGAGCTCGGGCACTCATGGCATTTTCAAGAGAAATCAACAGAAAGAAGAAAACCAAGTGGTAAAACAGGATTAGCAGGATCAGATCTGCAGTCTGGGTCTGAAGGGTGAGGTTAGCTGAGTCCACGTGGTCTGAATGGAGGTGGGAAGAGGACAGCTGAGAGGGAGGTGTCCTTTCCCACCCCTCCAGCCGAGGTGCCTTCAGCTCTCTGTGGTGCCCAGGAGACCTTCCCTTCCTCCACCAGCCCGGGGGCAGCACGCCTGGGGCAGCTGCAAGCTGCCTCTGCACTTCTGTGTGCTGCTGGTCAGAAGACCAAATAAAATGAAATTAAATGAAATTAAATAAATGACCCTCACTTTATTCTGCAGTGACACTTCCCTGCAGCTCTGCAGGGCTAATGATTCTCTCTAACAATGCAGGAAATTCAAAACTTTGAGCACTAAGATTCCACCAAATCTGTTTGAAATGGCCAAGGAATTAAACATTTGTTGCACAGCAACTTCACTTTCCTTGGGAAGCAGACTAACAGCAATGCAGAGACACTTGCAGGGATCTACTGCCCACAAGGAGGAAAAGGATTCAAATGGGGCAAATATTTTTGGAATCTCTATTTCTTGGTATTTCTTTGTTTATTGTTTGCATTATTGAGGTTGCTTTAGACCAAAAAAAAAACAAAAGAAAAAGGAGAGGAATTTGGCTCCTAGCAAATAACTTCATTGTTCTGCAAGCTGGACCATGAGCATTTCCTAACAGATGTTTCTGGTGGCACAGCTGCAGTGTCAACTTCAGGAAACCAAGTTTAAGCCAGTGGCCTGCAGGAGTGAAAAGACTGCAAGGAAATATTAAAAAAAAAATCAGAGGAGGAACATTTATAACTGTGACATCAAGGGCAGTTAATCAACTTGCCATTACTTAAAGTTGTTCCCTCAGTTCTGTGAAAAAAAAAAAAGAGTAATTTGCTGTGGTGGCACTTCATGGTCGTAAGGAATCAACATGAGCCTTCAGCTGCCATGGTCTTGGATGTCTTGGTAGCTGCAGATCCATCCTCAATTCCCTGCTCCCTCAGCATGGCTTAAGGAGAATCTGGACTTCTGGCTGGGCTGCTGATAGGCATGTAGGAGAAAATACATCTGAGACCTGAGCACAGAATGGATTTTTGTGGATTTTTCCAGGGTGCTGCTGCCATTCCTGACACAGGGACTCCCTCACCAGCGTGTCCCTCCCTGACCTGCCACCTCCACCAACCCTGTGTGGTGCCAACATCAAAAACCAGCCTTGCCCAAGGCTCACAGGGGGGAGGACAGGGCTGAGCAAGCAGAGATGTTGCTCAGAGATGAAAAATAGCTGCCCTCCAACCCGAGCTGGCACATGACTGAGTTAATTCATAATTGCATAAACGTTTTGATTAGTCTTTTTGGTAATCCACATCCAAGGAGGAACTTTTATAACCAACAAGGGGCTGCTTGCCAGCGACTGCACATCCTGAAAACTCTCCCCTGCTGGGGTCAGAGCAGTTTGTACGTGTGATGTAGGTCACTCTGCCCTCCCCACGGTGTCACAGTCAGACTTTCTCCCCCGTTATAACCCCAGTGAAGATTTTTTTCCACCTCCCCTGAGAACCAGGGACTGTACTTGCTGTGCAGAAGCTCTGTTAAAAAATACCAAGGCCAGATTTAAGAACTGCCTGAAACACACACAGTAAATCTGGCCACACAGAACGGGTTCACTGGAGCTATTTTAACACAAATCTTAAAAAAGCCTCCAAACCTTGCAGAAATTTACTGCAAAACAGTATAAATTACTCACAGCTGCTGCTGAAATACAGTGATCACTATTTACCTCCTAACTCAGTAGTTATAAACATCTCCCATACTTCAGCATGGGAAAAAATCCACAAAGGAGCTGAAAGCTGGCCCTGAATCACCTCGTATCTGTTTTCCTCTACTCACTGCAGTTATCCCCAGCACCCTCCATGATGCATCAGCTCCAGACACAGTCCAGGAGAAAGGAACCTGGTGAGCTGTGAGACTCGGCTACTCTAAGATTGGTGACTTTGAAGAGTTATTGAAATTAACAGCTTAAAATATCATATTTTGGTCAACACAATGAACAAACAAAATTGTCAACATTTTAAGAAGAGTTCTTGTTAGCTTATTCTCCCAGCTATTGAAATTTCTCAGGTAAAATGTTTGAGATATGGACTTGAGACAGAAATGTTCCTCAGATGGAAGCCACATGGTGCCAAGAAAAGTGTAGACTGCATAGAATCATGGAATGTTTTGGGTTGGCAGAGACCTTCCAAGGCCATCCAGTCCAACCCCCTGCAGGGACAGGGACATCCCCAGCTAGAGCAGGGTGCTCAGAGCCCCGGCCAACCTCCCCTGGGATGGTTCCAGGGATGGGGCAGTGACCACCTCTCTGGGCAGCCTGGGACAGGGGATCAACACCCTCAGCAGCACAAACTTCTTCCTTCTCTCAAGTCTAAATCTCCCTCTTTTATTTCAAACCATCCCCCCTTGTCCTGTCCCAGCAGTCCTTGCTCAAAAGTCCCCCCCCCCATCTTTCTGGCAGCCCTGGCAGCCCCCAGCAGGTCTCCCCAGCTGGAGCCTTCTCCTCTCAGCTGCCCCAGCCCAAGGGGCCGGCTCCTGCCCAGCTCCTCCCCCCAGCACCCCCAGGCCCTTCTCCCCAGGCCCCGGCCCCTCCCCCCAGCCTGGGCGGTCCCCGGGGGCTGCCCCGACCCAGGGGCAGGAGCTGGTGCTTGGCCTGGTTGAACCTCTTGAGGTTCACACAGGTCCACTTCCCCAGCTTGCTCAGGTCCTTCTGTAAGGATCCTGTCCCCTAGACATGTCAGCCACATCACTCACTCTGATGTCACCTGCAGACTTGCTGAGAGTGCAGCTGATGCCAATGTCTGTGCCACTGCTGAAGACATTAAACATCAGTATCCTAGCACCGACCCCAGAGGAACACCACTCACCACTGATCTCACCAGCATCTCTGCTGGGGGGGTGTAAATGTGGGCACGAGGATCCATCACAGGCTACACAGAAGGCACAGTGCCACTCCAGCAGCCAAGCATGGCTCCAGCAGCTCGAACAGGGCACACACAGGAACGTGCAGGGACACAGGCCTGCCCAGGAGCTCCACGTTCAGGAAGTTCATGATACCCATTGACTGTCCAGGAAATGCTCCACATCTGGTAGTGAACGGTTGGTGAGCAGCACGAGGAGAAGCCAGGAGCTCTGCATGTCCCACAGCACTCCAAACAGCATGGGGAGGCCATCCTCACCCAGAAGCACAGGAAATGGTGGGGATTTTATTTCAGAGAAATAATCCCAGCTGGCTGCAGCAGTGAGGGGAGCAGAGCCTGGGCAGGGCAGGATGGGGGGGTTCAGAAAGGGCAGTGGGGCTGTGTGGGGCACCAGCCGGCCGTGGGGCTGGAACCAGTTTTACAGGAGGAGGGATCTACAAGGGTCGATGCGGCGTAAAGCAGCACGTGGAGCTCCAGGAGAGCCTCAGAGGCTCTGAGGAAGCACATAAATGGACTGCAGAGGTTCATAACACTTCAGCGTGAATCACTCAGCTCTTAATAACAGCCTTCATCCCCGTCGTCGAGAGGATGCTGCAGAAATCAGCTGGCTGATACAAAACTCTCTTCTACTCAGGGCAGAGAGTGGCATCACCAGGGTGTGGTGACGGGGGTTACCCTGGGAAGGGCTGGAGCTGGGGACTCCATGAACGCTGCGAGATGGTGAGTTGGATTTATTGGCTTTGTTCTGAGAATAACCTGCTGGATGGAATGAGGGGTGATGTGACTCGTCGCTTGGCACCCAGACTAATACAGATGTAAGCAGAGATGCGTGCCTGAGAACACTGCACTGAAAGTCCCTCTTCTGAAATTATTACCCCTGTAGCTATGAACAAGCCAAGGACAAATTTGTCAAGTAGTTTATTTTTAATTTACTGTATTTAATATTAACACCTATTTAATGCATTTTTAGTTTTTTATCTATAAGTGCCATGAATTATTCGTTGATTTTTGTTTGGAGTATTAGGGAGCAGCCACCTCATTTCCACTGCTAAACAAATAAATCATTGTGAAGGCTTTTGCATGAAGAGAAATTGATTCTGTGACTCCATGAAGAGAAATGAGGCTATAAAATAGGCACAAAATTGCATAGCTGTTGACTGGGCTCTCTCTTAAATAACCAGCACAGAACTAAGCTGCCTACGAGTCCTCATAAAATAAAAAGTCCAGCAAAGTGACATGAAGTGCAGCACAGTGGAATTTTGGCAGTGCACTTGGCAGCAGAGCAAAGGTCTGAGCTCCTCCATCCCACCCCTGCACCACAACGCTCCCGGGGGCTTCTGGCCTTTCTGGAGCAATGAGGGTGGGGATTTTGGGGTTGTTCAGATGTTTTTCCATGTTCTTTCCTGAGAAGCAGCAGAGCACGTTCTGACATCCAGGAGTAAAGGCTGGGGGTGAAGGGCAGGAGACCCAGAATGGAGGTGAGCAGAGAGCACTGGAGGAGTTTGACTCCAGGCATGTTCCTTGCTGAAACCAATAACGAATGTTTTGCAGCATATCCACAGTAATTACTTGTCAGCGTTGCCTAATTGCTTCTGTCATGAATTAAATAATCCTGGCGCTCTTGTTAGCAGTTCCCTGTTAACATCTGTGAAGAGGAGGTTTCTAAGCAATAACAACAATCTAAGGGTTCCAGGAAGCAGCTTCCTCACCCAGCCTGCTGCTGCGCTCGGATCTGTCGCCTCAATTTTTATTTAAACTAGAGTGAAACATGAGCTGCCCCTTCCCACAGCAAACAAACCCCAGACAAGCTGGGATGCCTCTCAGGGCTGGATTTAGAGTTGTTGTCTGTGCTGATTGCAGAGAGTACACGGAGTACCACCGAGCAGGCAATTTAACAGCAGGGAAAAGGCATCAGTGAGAACTTTCTGGGAAAACTGCTCAGATTGAGGGAGCTGCCAGTGATATACATTGATAGGACAAGGGCTGATGGTTTTAAACTAGAAGAGGGAGATTTAGACTTGTAATTCTACGATTGTGTGTCTGCCATACCAAACGTGTGCAGAGCATTTTAAAATAGACAATCTTTTGAGAAAAATCAGTCTGTAATGTTGTGCAGAATGTGGATTCAACGAGTACCAAGTCATGCAGCTGCAGGTATTTTGCCCTTTTTTCCTTGGCCAGTTCTGGTCTCTATTTACAAAGCCAAAGGTAGAGAAATAATTAATCCCTGCACGCAGTTTAACTCTGTGGCTTGGCTGCTCTGAGGCTGCACATCTCTGCCTGAGCTCGAGCAGGATGCTGCAAGGGCTTTAACTCCCCTGCTCTAAGAAATCCAGGGGCAGGATTCACTTGCTGTGTCCCCTAATTGATCTTGCAAAACCCCACCACCTGCCCATGACAGTTCCAGTGCTGAATAAAAAACACTTACAAAAGACCTGTCTCCAGCCCTGCACCCTGGCACCTTTCCAGGACTCCCCTCTTTTTCTTCGAGGAGCATCCCTTGAGATGCTCTGGAGGCAGAGTCTTCCTTATTCTGATTGTGCACATGCTCAGAAGATACAGATGTGCTCAGAGGAGTCATCAGACCCTTGGAAAGCCTCTCAAAATGAGGCTGGAGTTGATTACTGAAATGGTGTGGCAGCAGAAGGGCTCAGAGGAGTTCTGTGGCTTTGTGCATTTAGTGGGCATTTGTGTGCACAGAGCACATGGACCCCAGGCACCAGCTCCTTTGTACCTCTGCCTGCTGCTGCCTGAAGCACAAAGATTATCCTTAGCTCCACAGTCTGGAAGGGTGGGGTTCCATGCTTTAAGGTGGGCTCTCTGTGCTCCCACAAGGTGTTTTAGACATTTATGAGATCAGCATACTATCTGTGTCAGCCTGGAATTCCTCTCCTGCACCAAAAGACAGAGCAGGTTAGGGAACCAGGGCTGATTTCCCAGGGAAAAGTCCCATTTCAGATCCAGGAGGAACGACCTTTGTTTTGTTCAGCTGAATCCTCCCCAGGTGGAGGATGTTGATGGGGTTGGCCGTGTGGTGAGGAAGAGGTGCAGCTTTCCAGGCTGTGCCTGTCATGCAAATAATCAGCAGCTCCCTCAGTGCCCAGAGCTGCCAGCCCCACAGAACTGCTTATTTTCAAAGAACAGCAGTGAAAGGTTTTTACTCCATAGCTCAAACACGGGAAGATGTGTTTTCTGGCATCAGAGGAGGCACATCAAAGACAAGAACCACCATACTGGTAAAGCTCGTAAATAACCACAGTTTAAAATCATCAGGAAGAAATTCTGTCTTCAGTGATTCCAAAACAACTTTCTCAAAACCAGCAACTTCGTATCAGTGTTGTCAAAACCAACACTTTTGGCCCATAAAAGTTTACTTCATACTTTCATTTCATTTAATTTCATTTTATAAAGATTATATATGCATTGATGAAGGGTGATGGCTGTGAGCTGCTGATGAGGGGTAACAGGTACGTGCCACTCCTGGGGAGACTCTGGTGGGACACTAGAAGAATTTTTCCCAAGGTCAATCAGCCATTGGAATGATCTCCCCATGGAAGTGGTGGAGTCCCCAGCATTGGACACTAAGATTCAGCTTGACAGGGTGCTGGGTCAGCTTCTGTAGACCAAGCTTGGCCAAAAAAGTTTGGACTAGAGGATCCTGGAGGTCCCTTTCCACCTGGGATTCTACGATTCCATCGTTCTATGAGATGTTTAACAAGAGTTAGGCTGGATAATAAACACTCTCCTAATATTTATAATGAGAAATCTGAGTAAATAACCATAACATACTTTCTATGACATTCTTGCACTGCACTGTGAATTATAAATGCATAAATTAAGCTTGGGAATACAAATTGTTGTCATTCTGTAAGAAAAGCAGTTGTAGAGGGTTTCTGGAATTCAAATGTCTGAGCTGGTGCTACATACGTAACTCTTGGTGAGGCAACAGCAGATCCATACATAAACTTATTATTTAAAAAAGGTTTTTAAAAGCACAGAGAAGATCAGAGGTGCAGAAAACTCCACCCTGGTGCCTCAACAGCACCTCACTGTCCAACTCCGACAGACGCAACCGAAAACCCCAGGAAAACCATACAGTGCCTGCTTTACCCTAAACCCAGCAGTTTTCTCTGCCTTTGCAGTCTGAAAATCCAGCTAATGGTAATCCCAGGCAGCTGGAGCTCCAGAAGCCATTGCCAAGGAAACAAAGGTCATCCCCCAACAGCAGCAGACTCCTCTCCCCTGAGCCAGCAGCCGCCTTGCAGGTTTGCTGGGCACACCAGAAGAGCAAGAAGCAAACCACACACAGGCCAGCCGCCAAACCTCCCCCAGATCCTGTCCCCGGGGAGCAGGCAAAACGCTTTAAATGAAAGTAAGAGCTGAAAGGTGCACAGAACTTGCCTCCTCAGCATGCTGCAGCAGGAGCAGGCGGGCAGAGGGGCCGCGGGGGGCCCGGCCAGTGGGGACTGCTCTGCCGAGAGGGTTGTGTTTGCTCCTGTCTCCAGGAGACCCGGGTGCCTGCTCCGAGGAGGAGGCGTGCTGGGCATCAGTGGGAGTGTTCCTCCTGCCTACCCCACCCAGGCTGCTGTGCTGGAGCCGTGAGGTCTCACCCTCCCCCAGCAGAGGGTGGTGGGGCTGGGCGGCTGCTGCGCCCCCAGCCTGGCAGGACAGCAGCGCTGGGGGTGCACCGGGAGGGGGGAACCCTCCAGTAGCACCCCCAGCTCCATGCTCCAGGGCTTGGCCTTAGCTCTGGAGGAGTGTGGGTCCCTCTGCCTCCAGAGAAGAAGATCCCTTCAGCTCCAGGTTTAACACCTACCCTGGAAAACTCAGGTGCAGCGTGCTGCCCTCCAGGTGGAATACGTGACCACAGGTGAATAAACCACAAGTGATCTGAGGACCATGTTGGCATGTTTGCAGATAATTTCCCCAGGACAGCTTGTGCACAGCCTTGCAGGAACCTCCTCTGAAGGCTGCTGACATTTCTACTCACCTGGTAGCTGCAGAGCCAGAGTGGTGTCCAGGGCTTGAGAGGTCATTTTGGGGAAGCACTCAACACAGGTCTTCATTTCCACTTGGGCTGGACAAATGTAAAGCCACAGCAGCATAACTGAGATGTGTGTCCAAGAAATGGTGAGTGCTTCTGTCTCCACATGAGGTCTTGCACACAGGGCAGCTGGTGGTAAGATATAGGGGCATAAGAAAGACAGAGACCTACTCAAGTGGGTCCAGAGGAGGCTACAAAGATGACCAAGGGGCTGGAGCACCCCCATTATGAGGCCAGGCTGAGGTTGTGGGGTTGCTCAGCCTGGAGAAGGCTCTGGGGAGACCTTCTGGTGGCCTTCCAGTATCTGGAGAGGGCCTATAGGAAAGCTGGGGAGGGACTATACAAGTGATAGGACAAGGGGTAATAATGGGTTCAAACTGGAAGAGGGGAGATTGAGATTAGATGTAAGGAAGAAATTCTTCACTGTGAGGGTGGCGAGACCCTGGCCCAGGCTGCCCAGGGAACTGTAGATGCCTCATCACTGGAAGTGTTCATGGTCAGGCTGGATGGGGCTTGGAGCAACCTGGTCTAGCCAGAGGTGACCCTGCCCATGGCAGGGGGGTTGGATCTTTAAGGTCCCTTCAGCCCAAATCATTCCATGATTCTACGTCATCATCTGCATCTGGAGGTACAGAGAGGGATCAGAGACACACAGATCAGTGTAAAGGATGAGGGGACCACAGCTGAGAGCTGTCTCCATGTCAGTGAAATCTTCCAGTGTTCCATGGTGTGGGTGTGCAGGGCTCAGCACAGAGGTGATGGCGTCAGGATGCAAAAAACAATGACAGCCCCTTCCTGTTTGTTGATGCTTCTGCAGATACAAAATGACAGATTTTCTACAAACATATGTCCAAAGCAAGTCCTGAATACGTGAGAAAACTAAAAGGCCCTTAAGGAAATGTCACTGAACATTTTAACTTGAGAAAACGACCTAAAAATTAGTTTAAATCCTTCTGTGGCACTGTAGGGATAAAGCATCATAGACTGACAGCTGGAAGGTTCCACTCTGGCAGCCAAAATACTCCACAACCAAACATCTGGGCACCTCTTCTCTTCTGCTCTGGTGAAAATGGCCAGCAAAGCCATCCTAAAGTGGCATTTGGGAGTTCAG
>NW_008581308.1:72165-72482 GCF_000691845.1 Merops nubicus
TTTGGAAGAGGTGATACTCTTGTAGCACCTGTTTTGGGAAAAAAATGTGTGAAAACAAGCCTCCTGTCTGAAATAGATCTGCCTTGTGACTGCCCCAGGGGTGACACAACCCTGGGCAATATCACAGGACTTTTCTCAGAGGACAGAGAGCGTTTTGCCATTCATTTGGAGAGGGGGAAACCAAGTCAAGCTCAGATCCAATTCCAATCCCAGAAAATATGAGCTGGAGGAACAGGCAGTGGGATGGGTGGAGAACCAGCTACACAATGGAGCCCAGAGGGGTGGATCAATGATGCCAAGTCCAGCTGGAGACCCGG
>NW_008581308.1:73073-81923 GCF_000691845.1 Merops nubicus
TGCGGCCCGTGGCACCTGCTGCCCAGGACTCTGTTAACAGCCCATGAGCAGTGACACAGAGGGTACAGAACACACAGTTTTGTTCTACCCACATAAGGATAAACTGGTCCCAGCCCCTGTGACCAGGACAAGGTGGAAGAACTTCTTTACTGTCAGGGTCCCAGAGCCCTGGCACAGGCTCCCCGGGGAGGTTGTGGGGGCTGCCTCCTTGGAGACGTTTCCATCCCCTCTGGATGGGCTCCTGTGTGACCTGCCAAAGTTCACCACAACAGACTGCTTCAAACTTACCTCTGAGCCCTCTCTGATCCCCCAGGATCTCCTTTCCTCCCTCCAGAGTACAGCCTTCTAGGATGGCCAGGAGAGGAACTCTGCGTGTGCTTTGTCACTTGCTGATGGAAAGCAACACCCTAAAGTAAGGATGCTGCCTAATTTACTGACCAAACTGAAGATTAGCTATTACTGGAAACTCAGATCCACTGAGTACCAAACCTTGTAAGGGAAGCTTGTGAATAGAAAATAGGATTAAAAAAAAAAAAAAAAGAATTAAGCACCAACACATTTATTTTTTGAAATGTAATTTTTAAAATAAGGAGTTAAAATTATTTATGGGCATTTTACAAGACTTAATTCAAGGCTGTCTCTGCACCTCTGGCTCTAACAGAAGGATTAACCTACATCTCAGACAGAACGTAGAGATATAGATAGAGATACAGATATAGGTATTGATATAGATATAAATATAGATATAGATATAGATAGATATAAATAGATAAGTGCTCTTTATTTGCAAATACTCCTTTTATATTTATCTATCTGTGTGTGTGCTTTTCTCCCACAGTGGAGACATAACACATAATGGTCAGTAGGTGGGATGACAAGGCTGAGACAAGGAATGCCCTGAGACCAATCATCTTAAAAATGAAGAGTCAGAGCAGAAGTTTTTCACAGCAACCCAGATGTTTACCCTCAATTTCCTTTTTTGCCTCTTGGAAAAGGAGGATGTGGTTTTTCGGGTTTCTTGTTCCGGTTTTTCAACCCATGGAGTAAATCTGAGCTCTGTTCCCAAATCTGAAGAACAATATTTTGATGGCAAACAGAATCCAGTGAAAAAGTGGGGTGAAGCAAAAAGCCAATATTTTGGTTGTTGAGGGGAATCCATAGAGAAGATTCAGTGACTGAAAATTGTTATGAAATGTGTCAGTAGCTATTATATTCTGAATTTTTATCAGAGAATGACCTTGAGAAGCACGAGGTGAAACAGATGGATTTGAGTTTTCTGGAATACATCCTCAACTTGATGCTCTCTTAATGGATCCTACTGGTTTTGGACAACATTTAGAACAAAACAGGGAGAAGTGACGACTGGGAAATCCTGACTGTCTGGGAATAAGAAAAGCTTGAATTAAATAATTATAATAATAATTATAATAAATCACTCTATCATGTTATAAAAAAATATTGCTCAAATTGAGTGGAGGAAATTCAGAAGAATTAAGTAAAAATTAACTGTACTTAGATATTAAAATGAAAAGCTTTCAGTTATATCAGAAAATCCATATTTTGCAACATAAAGGATTGTCTCTTTTAAATTACTTCTAAGCAGCTGCAGTAAGAATTTAAAGACATCATTTATCTTACTTATTTAAATACATTGTAATTGATATACCACTTTTTAAAAAAGAGGAAAAAAAAAAGGGTATTTTTATCCCCCCTCCCAAGAGTAGAAGGAATGTACTCTTAATAAATACAGCTAAGGACTCACTTCAAATTTATTTGCACTGGAAAATATTTGAGTGCTGGAATGTTGTCCACATCTGGATATTGGAGTAAATATTATTGAAATAAGATAAAACAGTCCATCCTGAAGCAGGTAGCATAAAAGACAACGGGGTAAAGTCACTGTTCATTGGGTAGGTGGCTGAAACTCCTGGGTTTTAGACCTCGGGTTGGGGGAGCAACACTCAAGATGATGAGCTGGGTGGGCAGGTCCCTGGGCTGCCTTGGGCCAGCTGCTGGAGCTGACTTTTAAATGGCCTAACCAGAGGTCCCTCTTTGCCCAGCAAGGGATAGCACCTCCAGGGATGGCTCAGTAAAGCAGGCTGGGTTGCAGCGCTCCACTGGCACGCTCAAAGTCTTCTAAGGGTCTTACTCCAACCCTTCGAGGCATTTCTGCTCCTGCCTTTTTGATCAGTGGGAAGGAGCAGAAGGGCACTTGGAAATTCACCACCATTAGTTTCATAGAACTATTTAGGTAGGAAAAAAACTTTAAGAACATCCAGTCCAACCATCCCCCATCCCTGCCAGGTCCCCACTGCCCCGTGTCCCTCACCCCACATCTCCACGGCTCGGGGACCCCTCCTGGGGTGGGGACTCCACCACTGCCCTGGGCAGCCTGGCACAGCCCTGGGCAACCCTCCAGGGCAAGAAATTGTTCCTCAGGGACAACTGAAACCTCCCCTGGGGCAACTTGAGGCCCTTTCCTCTTGTCCTGTCCCTTGTCCCTTGGGAGCAGAGCCCTTTAAGGTTATTTAGTTCCAATCCCCATGCCATAGGCAGGGACAGCTTCAACTAGAGTAGGTTGCATGGGGCTCCATCCAGCCTGGCCCTGAGCACCTCCAGGGATGGAGCATCCACAGCTTCCCTGGGCAGCCTGGGCCAGGGGCTCACCACCCTCAGAGTGAAGAACTTCTTCCTGACATCTCCCCTCTTCCAGTTTGAACCCACCACCCCTTGTCCTGCCACTACAAGCCCCTGTAAGAAGTCCTCCCCAGCTCTCCTGCAGCCCCCCCAGGGTTACCCAGCCTCCCCCCGACAGCACCCGCGCCCCGGCCGGGCCCCAGGGTCAGGTCTGTGGAACCTGTGCACTCTCTGCAGCTTCTCTCCACTGTGACCCTGTGTTCTGCACAGACAGCCCTGTCCACTGCTGTGTGTGGGGTCCTGAACGGGCACCTTCCATTCCTACCCTCATCAGTTATCAGGACTTGCACTGGCAGCTCATTCTTTGGCAATTATCAATGTAGATTAGTGCCATTCTTCCTCTGTAGGAGGCTCAGTAAGCTACAAAGTCAGTCAGAGCAAAATAAAATTAATTTTTTTTTCAATATTGATTTCAGTAACGTCCCATATAAATTTGTCAGCTAGATCCTAAATGTTATTTTAAGAAAGCCTTTACTTATGAAGTTGGAAGATTGGAACAGCAAAATGTGGAGCTGAGTCCTTGAGTGCAAAAGAAATCCAAAGTTCAGAGAAGTGACTAAACCAAGTAAATACAGCAGGGGTGGCTCAGAGGTGGACCCCACTTCTGTGCAAACTGTGACATGAACCAGAGAACCCCAAGCAGGGAAAGACCCACAGAAGATAATGAAGGTTTGATCCTAATGTTGGCGGTTTTGATCTCAGGGCTTTTTTACTACAGCTGTGCACGGGTGGAGCTGGCCAGCAGGCAGGAGCAGAGAGGAGAGGGGAGGGCTGTTGGTGGGAACAGCTGGTCCCAGTGTGGGACCCACAAGCTCCTTCACCCCTGAGCTCCCCAAAGCCATCAGGAGTCCACCAGCACTACCAGGCTGAGGAGAAACCCTTGGGAGGGAAGATCAGAGAGGATCACTCATACAGGAATCACTAGCATGCAAGCTATATCACTTAAGAGATTGGGGTGGGACCCAAAAAAGCTTGCAGATACTTACTGCTTTGGGTATTTTTTTTCCTTTCTTTTTTTTTTTTCCTTCCCTTGAATCAGATGGATGATGGAATAGCATCAGGCTTTCAGCTGCTCCAGATGAAAACGTATCTGACTTCAGCTGGGAGCAGCCCATTAGTGGAGACCTGCTCTATGAACTTGCACTTGATGGATTTTTATTTTTTTTTTCATATTCCAAATGCAATAAAAATAATTGCTGTTTTTTTTTTTTTATTTCAATGCAAAACCTGTCAACTCTTGCTTCCATAAACATGAATCATGACATTCTTTTATAATTGAACACGCTGAGCTAAATAAGTATATGTAGCAAGAATACAAAAAAAGGAGGATGTCAATGAAAATATTGTCCCCAAGGGGCTCCTCCCCTGTCACACAGAGCCAGTCCCCACGGCAGCAGCACACCCAGCACAGCCAGGCTCACAGGGGCCGTGTCAGGCCCACCCTCACAGGGGCCGTGTCAGCCCCACGCACCATCAGTCGGGTCTCCCTGCCCTCCCAGACACCCCCACGTGAGCTGTCTGGGGGTTCACACACAGGGGTTTGTTTCACATCCCCTCCAAGGGTGAGCACACTCCGTGATGCCTCAGCCAGGGCCAGCTGAAACTTCTGGGTAATGTTCTAACTTTGCTCTTCTGACATCAGAAACAAAGATGATACTGCAGCAGATTGTGTGTGTGTCTGCACACATCCAAACAGTTTAAAATCTGGGAGTGTTAAGAACTTGACAATCCAGCTCAGTTTATGTTAAAACATCTGGAAGAAAAAAGTGTTATCCTGGTTTGAGCCAGAGCAGAACTGACTCTGCTCCATGATGTCACTCCCCAGCCCAGTGTCTCCTGGCTGCTCTGGGGGTCACACAGCATTCCCCAGACAGTCTCTGCTCCCAGCAGTGGTGACGCCCATGGGCAGAGCTCCTGCCAAGGGCTGGGGTGGGCAGAGAGGCTCCTGCTCAGCCTGGCTCCTGTGCAGACCAGGGGCACTGCCCAGCATTGAGGGGCAGGGAGGAAGAGGTGGCACCAGCACAGGTGACCCCAAAGTGACCAAGGAGGGATTCCATCCCATCTACAGCATGTTCAGTGCAGAGCTGAGGGGTCAGGAGGGTTGAGTCCTTCCTCAGTGGCCTGTATCCAAGGAGAACTCTGTCCAGTCTGCCTTCAACCCCAATCTGTGTGTCCCTGAATCCAATTCCAGAATCCAGCTCCTGAATCTGGTCCCACTCTGGTGTTGAGCCCAGTCTGGGACTTGCCCAGCTCCTGCCCCAGCATCAGTGGTGATGGTGACACCATTGCCATCAGGGGCTGGGTTCAGTATTGGCTTTGTATATATCTGTATATATTGCATTTTATTGTTATTATTTTCATGAAAGCTGTTTCAGTTTTCTTTCCCAACCCATAAGTCTCCCTCTCCCTTATCCCCTTTCCCTTCTCCTTTAGGAAAGGAGAGGGGTTCAGAGAGCCCCTGTCACTTGCCTTGTGACCCTCCCAGCCCTTCCTTGTGACATGAGGCATGATAATACCTCTGCTCACACTACAGCACTGGGTATAGTGCAATATGGTTACTGTTTTTTATTTGCTGAATGACTAGACAGTCATTCTAATTAGATTTTATAGCTTCCCATCAGAAGGGAATTAGCTCCACGTAAGTAGGAAATGTTTCAATTATCTTAGCTGGACATATGGTCATAATATTTTCAATGATGAGCGTAACAGAAGCATTTATTAAATTCAGTCAATCAAACCAATTACAGCAGCATACCTAGCACAGCACAATAATTAAAGAAACACCACTGTAAATGAATCTTACAAGAATATCCCATGTTTTACCCCGTGATTAATTTAAGTAAAGTAGAAACACTGCACATGAAATGTAGTAAAGCCCAAGTACAGCTGCCTCAGGATATCATAGAAAGGTCTGGGTTGGAAACAACCTTAAAGAGCATCTTGTTCCAACCCCCTGCCAAAATGAGCGATGCAGATTCTGATGATGCTTTTTTATTATTATTACTATTATGTAAGAATAAGATCCACTTTGTAAGGATATTAAGGAACCTGACTTCATAGGGTTGCTTTTTTTTTTATTGTCACCTGACACTGCTAAAGGGGACACTTTGCCTGAGGTCAGTCACTGTGGAGAAAGATTGTTTGTATGTTTAAATTAACACAAAGATAGGCCAGAGCTTAGCACAGAATTTGTTCTTTTGCATGGATCACTAGTACAGTTTACTCTAAGTGTGTCTATTCTCCTCTTTCTATCACTGTGAAGGTCTTGTAAATTCTTTTTCAAAGAGCAAGACTTCTTTCTTGATAGAACAAGAGGGGCTGCAAATTTTAAAATTTTTGTAGAAACATGAAATAATTGCTCAGTAATTAAGCCTCTACCAATTTTTTACATTTTTATCCTAATGAGAAGGTATTTATTAAAGGACATAATATTAAGTAATAAAGAAAACAATTTTTTACATTTTTATCCTAATGAGAAGGTATTTATTAAAGGACATAATATTAAGTAATAAAGAAAACAATTTTTGGGATTAATCTAGAAAAAGAGAAAAGCTATTTAGGGGCATGTGTCAAGCTGTTTGAGCACCCACAGTCTTTTACTACCCTCTGATGAACTGCACTGGGTCTGCAGGAGATGGGTGAGACAGTAATTTCTGCAGTATGTGCTCCCAGAAAGCAAAATCTCCTCTGAGCACCATCAAATGGATTGAGAAAAAAAAAAAAAACTATTTTGTAGAAAGATAAATAAATGCACTCCTAATTATTGCATCTTGTTTCACTTCAATTTGGATTCTTTCTCTGGTTTTACTACAGAAATGAAAGTGCACTTTCCTAGCTTTGTGTATCTCTTGAAAGGAAAAAAAAAAAAAAGATGCTGAAAGCTGCTTAATATTAGCAGCTCTTATGCTGATGAAATAGAAAAGAATGTGGCTGCCAACCTCAGTTAATCCTAGAAGGAGAACAACTCCTGCAGCTATTACTGGGATTACAAACACGCAGTGGGGAGGGCGTTTGGTACAATGCTGTGGAAGCCTCACAACAGACTAATCCCTGTGTTATCAGCAGAAGCACTGCATCATAAATATATTAACTCTGCACCTAAGACGTAATAAAGGTGTAATAAGATGTAATAAAGCTGTAATAAAATGTAATAAAGGTGTAATCTCACACCGACGACACAGTAATGTTCTTAAGCAGACTGCTTCAAATACAAAACCCATCTGATGTCCTCCTTTGTGGTTGCTGGTCTTGTGTCATCGATCCCCTGGTGTGTTTTTATCAGTGGTTTAGGACTCTGTAGGACTGTGATACCAGCACTGGATGTATCAAACCTGATCTTTAAAATCTGGCCAAATTAAGACACAGCAAGAACGGCCTCACAGCTCTAAAATAGGCCACTTGTCCTATAATCTCCAGTTCTGTTCAAAATAATTTGTTTGAGTCGATGCTTAGGAGTGGAAAATACTTCATGAGACAGAGCTCAGTGGAGTAAGTTTAAGTCCCTTTCAGAATAAACAATTTATTCCTCACCCTTCTGACCCTTGCTGGTCCTCATGGCAGGCAGATGCAGGAGAGAGCAGGGTTGGACCAGACAGGTCATCACCAACCACCAGAGGTCACAAGCACCTCCAGCTTCCAGACCTGCTCGTGTGTGTATGTGGAGGTCTCTCCGTGGAGACGTTGCCTGTGTGCTGTAACTCAAATATTATGCTGCTGATTGTTTTTATCCCCGGTATTTACAGTGAGAATGGTGCCACAATTAGGGCAGAAACTGCAGCAGTTGCAGTGGTTGAGGCAGGGTCAGTTTCAGCATGATCCCTGCTGTGGGTCGACACTAGACTTGTGCCCCAGTATTATTTCTTTGGGAGACTGGGTAAAAGCATGAGATTAAATTCTAAGGCAGAATGACTCTCTTGATAGCCACGGAAAAGAACAATTAATGCAGTTTAAAGCTTGGAGTAACACAGGTATGAAATCATCACTGCAGAGACAGCAGACGTGTAGTCATGTTCCTCTGAAGCATCTGGAGACTCACAAAATATATCAACATGAACGAGCCCTTTTTGGTTAGTGCAGAAAGCAGGAGTTGGCTTGGAGACATTTATCATGTAATGTACCTGAAGGAAAAAATTTGGCTTAAGAGCTGACGGTAGAAATGAAATCTATTTGGTCTGAATATTCTTCAGTCAAAAAAAAACCCAGAATGCTTTGTAGCCAATAGAGAAAAATAAATTTGATGGAAAGCAGCATAGAGTCCAGGATGAGAAAAAAGTGCAAAGATAAACACAGAGGGGAGCTGGGAAGCATTGCCTAGACACCACCAACGAGACAGCAGTGACAGCTGCCAGAGGAAAGCAGAGGCTGCCCACTGCCACCATGCTGGGTGAAGGCAGAAGAAAGACCTCTCAAAACCTGTCCCTGTTCCAGAAAAATAAAATAGCAGAGTTAGAGATGGGGATCAAAAATACCAACCTTCCTCACAACTCAAAAATAAGTGTTTGAGTCTCTTGGGAGACACCTCCGAGTGTGCTGATTTCATATTGTTCTTCCATTTATAGTTCAGGGATTTTTGGCTGAACACAGTGATGCCTAACAAGAGCTGTGCAATATTATCCAGGAGAAGAAAAAGCTGCTATGAAAATCACACAGAGTTTTGCCATACTTATAAATACTGCTTCAGAAGATCCTGTCTTTTTAACTGATTTTTGTTGAAATTGAGGAAAGTGCTGCGAATATAAATTAATATTTTTAGTGTACAAAAAAAAGTATACTGAAGTATATATAATACACCTTGTAATCAGATAATGTTATTTGGGTCTTCTAATGAAATGATGTTTCTATTACATTGCTTTGAACATTCAGCCAGTGACAGGGCATTGGCTTATGAAGATCAGAAGGGTGTCAGTATTGCGTGGTCAGTTCAGATGGAGAAGTTTATCACTAATCCTCTCTGCTCAGCACAACTTATGAATACCTCACCAACATATTTTGCCTAAAATTGAGGGTATTTAATCGATTTACCACACGTGAAACAATTTTTCAGTGAAACAATGATTCCAAAAGAAAGTAATGATTGATTCCTTAAAACTTGTGGAGGCCACTGACCTGGTATCCGTTCCCATCTGTTTCACAGAACCCCAGCAGGGTGGGGTT
>NW_008581309.1:0-452 GCF_000691845.1 Merops nubicus
AATCTACCAGCAGTAAAAGGAACAAGAGGGGAGGTGTGGGCCCGCTGATGAATGAGGCATAGCCCTAACAGCTGAGAGTGCAGAGAAGGCAGAGATGCTGGATGCCATCTTTGCTTCAGTCTTTAACCCTGAGAGCTCTGCTGGCTTCTCCTTTCCTTTCCACCTGGCGCTGGCCAGGTTTTGTGGTGTTTATTTTTTTTTTTACTACTGATATACTTTAAGAAGCCTTTTTTGTTCTTTTTTACTTCCTTTGCTAGTTCTAGTTCTAAGAGGGCTTTGGCCTTTCTTATGGCCTCCCTACATGTCCTGACAGTTTCCCTATGTTTCTCCCAAGTGCCTGAGGACTGGAGGAAAGCCAATGTCACTCCAGTCTGCAAAAAGGGCAAGAAGGAGGATCCAGGAAACTACAGACCAGTCAGCCTCAACTCCATCCTGGGAAAAATGATGGAGTG
>NW_008581310.1:0-5519 GCF_000691845.1 Merops nubicus
TGGTGGCCCCTGCGCCCGCGGGGGGCTCCGAAGAGCCGCCTAAGCGAGCTCGGGGGGCGCTGGCTCCCGCGGCCCTCCCCCTCACCGCCCCCCTGCTTTCCTGCGCCCTTCCTCGAAGGACTCTGACGTGGAGAAGTCGTGTACAATGCCTGTTTCTGGACGGCTTCGGCTCTTCTAACTGTACAATCGTTCGGATGTTTTAAAATGGAAAATAATAAAACTTACTGGGCATTTCTAACGTTTTGTTTGGTAGTCTGCTAATAGGAGCCCTTTGTTCTGAACGAAGCGCTGCTTTTACTCGATAGTAAGCGTTCTGATGCAGCCATGCGGGGGGGTGCAAGTCTCAGATACCTTAGAGGTAGCGTTTTCCCAGCCGGGCTGACTGGTGCCTGCTTACCAAAACGGTGTTTTGGGGAGAGAGAGCAAGCTTGTTGACACTCAAAGGGTTTGATTTGTTCTTAGCATTTATTGTGTGGGGTGATTTGTTGTACAGCATTTGCTCTAGTGCTTTAAAACTCCAAAACGACTTTCATTTAAATACCATTTTCTTCCCTCGTCTTTCTCTTTCCTGTGCTTTGTTTTCCAAACCTTGATTCTCTCAGATCCAAGTTGGCCACCTTTTGTTTTTTTAAATAATGCTGGTGAGCCATCTAGTGATTAAACTTTTTTTTTTTGCATTATGCTAAAACATTCATATGGAGTCAGACGCTGTTAATAAAGAATAGGAACACATTCTGTATTCCTTTTTTGAAGTAAAATGTTTTGAGGTGACAGAATCTTGAGAACTGAGCTGGTGTTGGTTTTGATTTGTAACTTAAAGTAGGCTTTCTATTCACTTATCATAGTAGAAATAAGCTCTGAGTTGTAATGAATGGGAAAACCACTTAGAGATGTGTTGCCTGGGGAAATTTAAGTGCTCTTATTTCTGATGTGGAGCATTGTAACTGTGGGTTTTTTTGTGTGGGTTTTTTTTTTTTTTGGTAGGTTTTTGTTTTTTTACATTGGAAAGTTGTTCACTATTTTCTGTTCATAGACTGATAAAGGCAGTATACAAGCTTACAGATGATTTATTTTTTTTCCCCTTAAATTGGTGATCTCAAATCTTTGGAGTGATAAATCTCACACACTCTTTATTGAGTCTTATAAAATGAGGCTATTTGTAATACTGTAATAAAGTAAGACAAAGTGTACAAGCTCCTGGGGCCACATTCAAGTCAGTATGTCTATCTTAGGAAGAACTCAAAGATGGCATCTTTCCAATTTTGTTGCACATAATAAGATGGAGGCACAGGTGAAGTGGTCCTAAATAAATTTTTCCTGCAAGTTTTGTGGGGAACTACTGCCATTTGTATTAAATGAGGAGGCTTTGTAGAAAACTGCTGGTTCCCCCATGGCAAAGGAGCTGGAGCCTCAGTGCTGGGACGTGGGAACTGGAAGAGCTGAAGTGAGGATACAGATGCTTTTGTAATGGGTTGGAAACTGTAACTGAATGTTTTGTGAAGGCAAGTTTTAAATTGCTTACATCGAAGGAAAAAGAAACCGTGCAACTTAATCCACTCCTGCATGAGTTAGAACTTGAAAAACATTTCTAGGAAGATTTCTTTGAGTATAAACTGCTAACATTTACTTGTCTCCTTGGATATTGGAATCATAGAATGCTTTGTATTGGAAGGAACCTTTAAAGGTCATCTAGTCCAACCCCACTGCAGTAAGCAGGGACATCTTCAGCTACATCAGGTTGCTAATATTCTCAACATTCAGTATATTTTAAATTGTGAGCAAACAGAACTATGACATAAGCACAGATGAATTCCCCCTTGCCAGCCAGCTTTTCATTACAAAGGCTGAAGAGCTCGGAGGGACAGGTCAGAGTTACATGGCAAGTGAACTTGGCTGGCTCTGCCTGGTGTACTCACTGAAATCCCACTCATGCGTGTGCCACTGCTTTAGTGTGATGGAAAGAGGTTTTTAGGGTGTCTGTACTAAGTAATGATTGTGAAACATCACAAGTGCTTATCTTAAGAAATGAGATAAGTCAGGGAAGTCAAAGTTCTTGAGAATTTAAGGTTAAGAGAACCGGAAGACACTGTAGAGTGTGTTTCTGGACTGTGGTATTTTTCCAAAATCCCAAAGCATTTTTGAAACCAATGAAGGCAGTGAGCTCTTTTACATCTGAATATTGGGAGGGGTAGAGCATCCTAGGAAGAGTTACCTGTCCTACTGGGATGCATCTGGTTTTTACCTCTGTCCTGATTGAAAGATGGAGGGTACTGTTTGTTTGTAAATTGGCTTGATATTTGCATTATGTTCTTTTTACATCCAAGCAGTATGGCTTTAACTGGGCTTCCCACTGGGATCTCTGGCTCATTTTCCTGAGTTTCTGTAGCTTACTTTTACATAGTGTGGTGTGAGAAATAGAAACTATTTCCAACATGGTGTGGATTGTATCAGGTAAGAAGGAATTGTGCCTCCTTTTGTTCTCCTAGTTAATGTATCTTTGTAAATTCTCTGTAGAGTAGAACATATATGCACTCCTAATTTTAAAAAAATCAAATAGATACTATATGTAGTATTTAACGACTATTTAGCAATAAATAGAATGCTGAAAATGTTCTGTAAGATTTATCAGTACAGTGAGAAGTATGAGGAAGGCAGGTGAAAAGAGAAAGGTTTGCTTCTCGTGCCTTAGTTACAGATGATTCAAGAGAAGAAGAACCATGCTTGACTCTTACAGAAAAGGCATCCAAAGCTTCATACTAAGATTTTTTTTTTTTTTAAATTTATAAATGGGTTATACTTGATCCAGAAAATATTACCATAGAAGTGCACTACCACCTTCATTTTTAATTATGTTTCTTACCATTCTTTTCATAATGTGGCTGTCTTCTATACCAGGTAGAATTAAGTGGGAGTTTATGAATTATTTGATACATTATGAAAATTTCCGAGTTTACTCAATTTCTATATTGTAGTTACTTTTTTCATGCTAAGTGATATTTTCTTCTTTTTCTTCTTCTACACTAGAGGGCAGTAAATGATGCTGCTATTCAGCTGAAGGCACAGACAATTAATAGAACTGCAGGGTTTGGTTTGTTTTTTAATCTTCTGATTTATCAGAACAATGGCAGTACATTAGTTACCATTTTCACAGTGAAACAATTGTACTAGTGAGTCACTTTCTGCAGACTGTAAAACTTGGGCCACTTCTTTGACTTTATAAGACTCAGTTATTTTTTAGGATCATATGCATATATTAAACATTCATGGCTGATAACATTTGTAGTCTGTTTTAGCATCAGGATTTCACTTCAGCACATCAGATAATTCCTTTTTAAAGCTGAGCTGTTTTAAGCATCGCTGGTTTCTGAATCTTTGTCAGAGCTCTGTTGGTTCTGTGCTGTTGCACTGCTAATTCTGTAGATTTTCTAAAGCAAATTAAAACAAAAAATAAGAACAGCCAAAACGACCTATTTGGTTTCACAGAAGCCGAAGGGGGCTTGAAATGTGTATTTAGAACGGTCATTAAGATTTAACCATGAAATATTTCATTTTAGTACTACTACTATAATACATTCACTAAATGTATGCTCTTGTAGCTTACTAAAAATGCACACTTTCCACTGCCCTGAGGCAACTTTTATTGCCCAAAAGAACTTAAAAGCATTTAAAACAGATTAAACTGTGGCACATTGCAGTAAGTTAGACATCCTTATTTGAAAATCCCATTAATGTTCCCTTAGTCATTGTCTATTTGCTGTTCTAAAATTTTTGTTGATTTCAATCAGATTTTTTTTTAAAAAAACCCTACAAATGTAATATAGTACATTATATTCTTTGATGCCCTTTGAGCCATCATTCTATGCTATTGTGAAGAAATGTCTCAGAATGCTGACCTGAATGGTTCTGACTGCTCTAAAAATACAACTAGAATGATGTTTTTCTTATGTTCAGAACTTGAACCTTTTGCTTTCTCATTTTCATGCAAGCTTGATAATTACTTTTTCTTTCAGTAGCACATGAAGTATGGTGGACTTCTTTTTCCCCTCTCATTAACACATACCAGAACTGTATCTGCCACAAATAGTTCATAACTAGAAACCTACCTTGAACAGCTGGAATAGTCCACCTCACAAATATCTACTCAGATCCTTGTTTTTCTGAAAAAGAAATTTAGTCCAAAGAATTGACACTCTGATCATGGGTGAATGACAGTTAAAGCTTCACATAAGTCACAAAAAAATATAAATTCCATTTTGAGGTGATTGACGTGAAATCAGAATTTTTGAACATGTAAACTACAACAGTATGTACTCAGGTTCGAGGGAGGCATAGCTGCCCCATGTTTTCTTCTGTGGCACAGCTGGTTTAGAAGCTCTTCACAGTCTGATGCCTCTTGGGTAGTGCTGATGTTGGTGTTTGCAGGGCCATGATGTAAATCACATCATTGAAATGGTGTTAACATTAAACTCAACATGTTAGGATTTGAAAAGAAAACTTTGTTATTTTGCTTAATGTCTGAGCTACAGAATTAGTGGCATGTTTCTGTCATGTTCAGGTCATAGTTAAGCATCTGAAGCATATTTTTTCACATACTACCTTTTCCAGTGATAGCATGGACCCAATGTTTAAATATTAATGTTATTATTTGGATAAAATTTCCTGAAGGAACAAGACACATTAGGAAAATGGTGACTTTAACAGTTCCTGTCTTACTAGCTGGAATGAAAACTCGTGGGAAGAAAATAAAACAGCCTTTTTCACCCTGTGCCACTTCATGTTTGTGGGAGAAGAGAAACTAAAGGGAGCTTGTAAGAAAGATGAGGACAGACTTTTTAGCAAGGCCTGTTGAAATGGGACAAAGGGTAACGGTTTTAAAGTAAAACAGGGTAGATTCAAACTAGATTTAAGAAAAAACTTTCTTACGATGAGGGTGGAGAAACACTGGCACAGGTTGCCCAGAGTGGTGGTAGATGCCCCATCCCTGGAAACATTCAAGGTCAGGTTGGACAGGGCTCTGAGCAACCTGATCTAGTTGAAGATGTCCCTGACCGTGGCAGGGAGGTTGGACTAGATGGTCTTTAAAGGTCCCTTCCAATCCAAACTGTTCTGAGAGTCTGAGGTTCTAACGTGAGTGGGGAAAAATCATCTCTATCAAAGTGCCACACTTGGTACCTTTCAAGCTGAACAAAATAAAGAGTCCTTTGTTTCGTTCTCGAAAGGATCAAAGCAGTTGCTAAGGTTATGGCAATGCTCTCATTGTTTCTCTCATGTCTTTTCATAGACGGCATGTGACAGTATTACTTTTAAACTGTAAAAAACCCCAAGCTTTCGTGGATTCTATTGAAGGATGCAGCTGTCCTTCAGCTGTGTCACTGCCAAGACAACACTGCATGTAAAACATTCAGGTCTTTAGCTGTTACTTGTCAGGTCTTCATTTTGAAGAACTATAGCATGAAACTCATCAAACAAGTTAAAAAAGATCAAGGATGTACATGTGTATTGCACTCCCTCCTCTTTCC
>NW_008581310.1:5550-16590 GCF_000691845.1 Merops nubicus
TGCAAAAATAGTCTCCACATTAGCAAGTGTCTGAAAGCTCTACCTCAATCTATGGAATAACAAACCCCATGGTAACTAGAGGGAACCATATTTCTGTAGTATTCCTTTCACCTTTCTGGTATGACTGTAAAGCAACAATCAGGTGAAAAACAAAACAAGCTCTTCTGTGTTAGTATGATAGCGTGATTTCCTGACATGCTCTTGTGATTGCAGACAAGGCTGGTGATTAGCCCTGGGCTGAGCTGAGGCTGGTGCAGGATTTTCTGAACTTTGCAGCATTTGTCATTTATGTCCCATTTGGTATACATAATACTGAAAAAACCCAAATGTATGACGCTGATGAATGGAGAATAGTAAATGCTTGTGTTTTCTGTTAGCTGCTGACAGAGTACTACTAGTACAGATCACTTCCCAGCTGGACATCTTGAGTGACATGCATGCAGATTCAGTACTTCTAATAATGCCCAAGGCACCCTCAGACCACTATTCGTGTTAGTTTAAGAGGTGACCATAATGAGGACAGCTAAGCTCACTGCTTCACCTAACAACAGCTTGACAGTGCCTCTGGAGCACCTTTCAAAGCATGGTGCTGAACTCTGCAAGGTGTCACTGAGTCAGATTTAGTTGAGCAGGGCCTCCATGGGCTGTCCTTAGAGTGTGACAGACCTATCCACAGGCTGGGAAAGTGGCTTGTGCCCACACCAGAGGTTTGAGACTTTGCCAAGGAGCTGCAACAGGCCTTCATACAACTGTCCAAAAAGCCATACACTGCTCTTTACATTGCTTGTTAAAATGTTTTTCTTCTAAAATGGTGGTTCTGAAGCAGCTAGTTGCAGCTGAATCTATGAGCAATTTAACTTGTTGCTCTGCAGAGCTGACTGCAGCTGTCCTGGGATGACCCTGAGAAGCTGGAGCAAGCAATTGCTTTGGCAAACAGCTCCCCCAATGCTCTGCTTTGTGATTTTATTCCCAGTATTTTGACTGCTTGTTTATCATGAGACTTTAAGGGAAAGAGATGATCCATATGCTCATTAAGCAAGCCAGAGAAAGCATCTAGGTCGGTGGGACCTCAGCAGCAGCAGCATAGGATGACTGTTGTGGTGCAAAGTCAAGACTTGGAGGCAGTGCAGGCCCATGGGCTGGCTCTACAAGGCCTTACTTACTTGCAGGCTGGGACTTACCACCTCAAGCAGGGTACTTGGATATTTGGTCTATTAGTCATCCAGACCTGCATCTTGTCCAGCTTTTACCATCTCAGCTGGAGCTTCCCACTGAGTCACAGAAAGAGCTTCAAGTACGCCACATCTCTCTAGATCAGGCCTTTTGTTGACTTCCTGTCTCTGGTGTTGAAGTTTGTACCATGCTAGGTGCTTTGCAAGCAAGGAATAAGCCCCAATAGGGCCTGTAATATATCCGGGAGAAATGTATATGTGAAACACAATTGAAAAGAGGATCTCCTAGGAAAGCTGATGGAATAACAGCCAGAGATGTCTCTTTCCAGCTGCATGAACTTCATACCAAAATCTTGTGGATGAGAACTCCAGAACACAGGACTCATCTGGGTATCACTCTGAGCTGCTGTTTCCTTCTCAGACATGAAGCACAGTGCAGATGAGACAATGAAAAGCCAAATTTAAAACTCTGATAATTAGTTGAAACTTCACTCCCCAACATATGCACCTCACCAGTAAGACTGCCAGCTCTGGCAGAGAGAAAATGGGCTGGAGTCAGCCATGTATGAGGACTGTGTTAAAGGACACTTCTTTTGGACATGGTGTATGTTTACTAACAAATGAGGAGGTGAGGGACATTAGGGTCGAGGGACTACAGTTCTTAATAGTTTTTAGAGGAAGAGATCATCCCTCATGTTGCCCTTATGGCAGTTAACTATAAGCCTTCTGCTGAAAGCTAATCTCCTTCCACCACTTCTCCAGGAAAAGCTAACATCATGAACAAGGAACGGAGCATTTTTCTTGGCAAAGCTGAGCAGAAAACTTCAGGCCTCCTCTACACAAAGAAGATAAGGATGTGAATGCAAAGTAAAATGCCTGTTCCTGGCTGTCGCTGTGTGGGGATGCTCCTTCCCTGCAATGGAGAATCTTGAACTGAAAAGGAGCACTCCGGACCAAGTTACTGGCAGTAAATTAACTGTGAGGACACATCAGTTGCTCTGTAGCTAGTGTCTATTGCATGTCTTTACTTCAGTGTCAAATAGGAGGTCTTCTGTCTCTTTCCTTGGAGGCAGCTTCTTTGCACCACTAGGGCACTGCAGGAAAAAAAACAAACCCACAGGGCAGAAAAAAATATCCCTCAGGCAGCTACCACAAAGTACAAACATAGTACCACAAACTACAGTGCTGCAAGTTCAAACCCTGATTTCCCTTGCCATAACTCACATGTCTTTGGAGTGGGCCATTTAGGAAACCAACTGCAGTAACTCAGGGTAAGTCTCTCCTGCTGAAGGAGATTCTCCCTGGTGGGCAGGTGAGAAGATGGCCAAGTGACCCAGAGTTACACACCCACAAAATAATACTTCCCTTCACAACATCATCTGGTTGTTTTTGAAGGTGTTTGGCAGGTCATGTAAAGAATTTTTATTAGGAAAGCAGCTGCTGCCAGTGACAAGCAGAATGTTCTGGTTTTGTTGTTTGACGGGTGAGGTAGATCTGTGGGATGTCATTGGCTCTGTAGGATGGGACAGAAATGCTGTGGGGTGTTTCCAAGGGCACATGCACCCCTGCTGCACCCACATGCCCTGCCACCACTCATCTTACTCCACCAAGCTGCACACAGCCACTTGAGCCACCTGAAAGCCAGTGGTCAACTCTGTAAATCTGTGTAATGGTTGGGAAGGGATTCACACCATAGAGGGCAGGTGGCTTTGGTGACTTGTTTCTTTCCCCTACTAGTTGAGCCCTCTCTGACTTGCCTCCTGCTGAGCTACCCTTGAGCCTTGAGTGTGTTGGGTTAATTGAAGGAATGTCTGGATTTTCTACAGTTTTCTGCTTCATTTGGAGTTTATCCTCAGGTAATCCAGTGGATCTGTTTGTTTGTTGTTGGTTTGTTTGTTGTTTGTTTGTTTGTTTTTCTGCTACCTGCCAGGCTGTCAGAGAGCAACTGGCTTGTGTCAGCTTCCCAGAAGAGTAACTTGGGGAAGACTGCAGCTCCAAATTAATTCTATATATACCCATTTTGACATACACACGCATGAGAATCACAGATTTGGGCTGGAGACCTTCCAGAACTGAATTCTCCCCCACAGTTAGTGTGGCTAGAGTACACAGCAAAATGCCATCCATGGAGTTTATGAAAGCAGCCTAGACAGGGAGCAGTAACTAACTCCAAGCAGCTTTTCCGTGGTGCCAGGGTCCAGGTGGTGTTAAAGCCACATTGCTAGATTAGCTTGAAGGAAATCTTTTGCCTCAGAATGGATTTCCTGGGGCAGGGAGAGGGAGGACTATGAGAAGGAGAGGACTGGTGAGGTCAAGGCCCTTTGTAGCCCAGGGCACCAGACAGTGCAGACAGATGTCTGTATGATTTAATGGAGGACAAGCTACATGGTCCAGCCTTAGTGTCCCACGGGGTGTCTGGATCCAGCCCTTCTATCTTCCAGAAAAAACATCCAAATTGCTCTTTAAGACTGTTTAGATTTTATTATTTTCCCTCTTATGGCGTAGCAACAGAAAGCCTCAGGGTTTTAGGAGTAGCAGTGGTAAAAAAATCTTAGGATGAGCTGACATTCTGTGTGTGTATGTGTGTTTTATACACAGGCTGGGTCAGCAGTTGGATAATGGATTTTTAAGTGCTACTCCTGCCAAGTATCATCTTGGCACGCTCCAGATATCTATCTTTCACTTTCAAACCAAAGGAAGCCTGATTCATCTTGAAAATCTGTCTTCTAGGCACCGTGAAGTTGTGGCTTATGAAAACTCACTCTTCCCAAGGATGCTGCTTTGTTTACCATTCCACATTGTGGAGGTGCGTTATGGATGTGCAGATCCTACAAACAAACCCTCTCACTTTCTTGTAAGAACACTGCAACTGCTTGTCAGAGGTGCCAGAAACAAGCATGTGCCAGGAAAAAAGCTCAGAAAAGACAGGAGTCTGCACCACAGACAGTGCAAGAGCTTGAACACTCTGAAAGAACAACAGCTCTTGGCCTTCTGTATCTACCTTTATTTTCAAGATAGATGGTAGAGGGGGCTGGTTTGGGTTTGTGTGTGCACACTGCTACTACTGAGAAGAGAGAGAAAAGTGCTTAAATAGCAAGATTAAGTTATTCGGGTAGCTGGTTAGATGGGCTTTGAGCTGTTGATTCAACAATGTTATTTGTGTGTGTTTCCTCATTCAAATGGTCCCTGCTTCATACCACCCATCTGGTGAGGAACTCATTTACCAGCAGGGCAGGATTAAATGCACAGAGCTGTGACGAGCTGGGATGCTACCAGTTGCAGTGGCACTACCAAGTGAACTGCAAAACTATGGCAGCTGGAAGCCCTGGTCCCCACTGCCAAAGCAGGGTGACAGTCCCTGCACAGGGGGGCTGGATATGGGTGCAGAGGGGGCTCCCACAGCTGCTGGCCTGCCAACACCCACCTTGACAGCAGCAGGGCCCATGCCAGACCCCACACGTCTCCTGAGCTGCTCAACCCTCCGGATCTGCTGGCTTCTGCTGTGCCTTGGATGGGTGGCACAAAACTATCACACCAGTCCATCTCTCCCTCTTACCCTGCTCCCGTTTCTGGCCTCTCCAGGGGCCAACAGGCAGCCAAGAGACCTCTCCTCTGCTCCTCCACTGCCACGCTGCCCAGGTATATACTGTGGCTGAATTCTGGTACTGTGCTATTATTACAAAGCTGACAATGTGGCTGAGTGTAGAAGGTGTCAATATTATGGCCCTACCAAAATGTAGTGTGTTGTAACTGGTCTTTAGTGGCTCTGCCAAGGGAATACCTGAGTGCATTGGACACCCTCCTTCTCTTGTGGAAATTAGTTTGTTACTCAATATGTTCCACTCAAGGACAGAAATAAAACATGGTTCTCCTACCTTTCTTCCTTCATCTCTCTCTCTTCCTCTTTCCCTTCCTCTTCATCTCTCTCCTCTCTTTCTTTCTCCTTCTCATCTTCATCCTCAAACTCTTTATTCTTTTCCTCCTCCCTCTTCTTTTTTCTGCTCCTTTTTCTCCCACTCATCCTTCTCCTGCTTTTATCTTCCTTTTCTAATCCTATTGACCATGACAAATGTCAAAGCAATCTGTGTGATTTTCGTGTAAAGGAAGCCTCCTTTTGCCCCCTCCATACCTGACCACTTGCCAGCACTGTCACCACCTCCCTGCTGCAAGGACTTTACACATCACCTCAGACAGCCAGGAGGCTTGTAGCCGCTGATCTCTCCTCTGCACCAGGGGCTGCAGCAGCAGCTGCCTGCTGCTCCACTCACAGTTCCCACTCTTTACCTCTCTTTGCAACTTTCTTCTCTGTACTTGTACACAATCCCTTTCTGAGATTTGTGGAGTAAAGTTGGCTCATTGATGTTTCCAGCTTCCTGTCCTGAAAACAGCACTGTACAGGGCTCCAAGCCAGCAATACAGTTTTGGGTGAGACAAGTGGCAAGGGGAGGCTATGCTGAGCAGCAGTGTGCTCTCTCCCCCATGCCCTCACCTTCTTACGTGAGTGGGGTGGGGGAGGCTTCATCCCAATGGCCTTTGACCTTGTCCTGCTACCTCCTGGCTGCTAGCAGACCCTGGGAAGGGCAAGCTGTGGCTGGAGGAAGAGTTAGCTCGGGCTCCCTGGCTGCAGGATGGGTGTAGACTCATCCAGGTGCTCACAGCAGCCTGGGCTGGACCAGATGGCAGGAGGAGGTGTGGGGAGAAGGCGGCCTCTCCCACATGAGAGGGGAGGTCCAGCCTGATGGTCCAGGTTGAGATGTTCAGCCACCTGTTTGAGCATTTCACCCTGATGCACATATCTGTGTGACATCCATACCTGGTGCTCTAGTTTGGCCTCCATGCTTCAATTATCTGCATCTTTGCCAAACAGCTTCTAAGGAAGGAAGTTGGTGACACAGACTTTACTAATGAGCTGAGCAACTCCACCTTAGCAATATCTGCTGATCTAGGCACCTGCTGCAGGGTGCAGAAAAGAGAAATGGTTGACCATGAGCAACACAAAACTTCAGGGCTCTAGGGTGTTGCCTGGGAAGCATCCCCTGTCCTCAGAGAAACTTTAACATTTCAACATGTATTTTTGTTCACTTCAATGAAATGAAAAACAAAACAAAACAAAACAAAACTAAAAGGTTTTGTGGAACAAGGTATTCCAAACTGTTTTGGTTATGGATAGTTGAAATATAAAGTTTATTTTATAGTATGACAGTTTACACCAAGTGGAGAAAATGTAATCCAACATAATAATCCCACTTGAAATAAAACATTGTGATGCCTTTTGAAACCATTTTGTTGGCACTTTGATGAAGATCAGTGTATCCCCCTAGAATATTTCAAGTATAGTTAAGGCATTTTTCTGCTTGAATACTATTGTCTTGAAAGCTTCTCACCGTTTTCACTTGACCTAGAGCATTGTCTCTTTCCTGCATTTTCGCCACTCACCAGAAGGTGGGGCGTCACGTCTTAGAAGTGAACTAGAATTGGACGAGCTTTATAAAGTCCTTCGGATTCGAGGGCTTGAAATGTGTCTTCTCTCCTCCCTGTTTTGCGGAGGAAATCCCTCTGGATCAGCTTGACAGCTCCCCAACCCACAAAACCTCAAACTTAGTAGTCTTAAGTGGTCCCAACCTGTCTGATCCCAGCATAGTCTAAGCCAAAGTATCATCACCTAAGACACATAGCAGTCCAGAATCCTTGTACCAAGAGCTAGAATCGGTGTGGCCCTGGAGATCCTACTGATTTGCTTGGTGTTTATGGGAGGCTAATGAAGGGGAGGGAGAAGAGCCTTTGCCTCGTGCTTCTGCCCCACTCACAGCAGGCACGGAGAGCAGTCTCTGTGTACCTGTAGGCCAGAAGCTGGTCAGCTTGCTTCCTGTGTGGTGGGTCATAATGCTGTGCTCTGTGCACCTCTTGGCAATCCTGGTCTCACACAAGCTCCCAAGAAAGCCCTCGCTGGCATACCAACTGCTGCTGCCTCGCACTGGGCGGTGCTTCTGTACCAAGGTGTTAGCTCATCAACCTGAGTCATTATGCTGCAGTAGCAGGAAGCCTTTTGGACAGCATGGACCCAAACCCCACAGTGTCTCTGGGTCAAATGTCTCAGAGAGCAAACTCAAATGAATTCTCTGTGAGGCTGTGGCAGAGAAACAGGAGTGGAGGAAGGTGTCTGCACCAGAAGGGGCTTTCTCAGTCCTTTCTGCTTAGATATACAACGTGGCTTAAATCTGCTCTGGGTCATGTTTAGGTAGATAACTGGAAGCTGTCTAGCTTTGTCGAGCTGCTTTATGGATATGCTCAGGACTAAGACTTCATACTGAATGGTACTTGGCTAAAATCATAGCATGTCCCTCAGCTTTCCTCAGCTGCAGTTTGGGAGGAAGTATTGACTTAGAAGAGCCCTTTTTCACGGGCCTCTTTTATGGGCCAGAAATATGCAGTTTGGGTTCAGATAACTTTGGTGCAGGTCATTTAGATCCTTTTCCTGGAGGATGTGTGTGGGGTGAGGTGCTAACACCTCTCCCACGTGTGAACTTTCTACTGAAATTGGGTGACCAGAGCAGCTGCTCTCTCTAGTGGCAGTTCACATCACAGACACAGAAATGTCTGGTTTGGATCACACCAAAGTTTCACCTAGATCAGTGTTCTGTTGTTGGCAATGGCCAAAGGCTGGTGACTGAGGAAGAGGATAAGAATAGAGCAAATGTATAGTCATCATTCCCTACAGTACTAGAGGTGGTACCTCTACACTTCATAGCCCTCTTAGAAAATTCGAGCAGTTTTCTTAGAGTTTATTTGTCCAAAGCTAATTTCCCACCCCCTCAATTTAGAGATGCTGTGAAAATTGTTTTGCTTTAATGGACCCATTGGAAATCACTTCAGTGTTGAATGCAAGAGATTCTTTTGTTTAGCCATCCGGGTGCTGGTGACATTGATTAGTGAAGATACAGTTCTTTCAGTTTTGACACCATTTATCAACCATTTGCTCAAGACAGCAAAACCAAAGAGGTGTGGCCAAAAAATTAACCTACTGAATCTGAATGAGTGTCTCTGTGTCCTCTCATGGAAAAGAAATGAGAAATCATTTTCTGCATATTTTATTTCAAAACAAAAGTATTATCTCCATTTCAATTAGCATGTGGTTTATTGACAGTGAAGGTAAGTGCCACTACCTATTCTAAACACTTCTCCCTCTTGCATTGTGGAAAGCAATCAATAGACTCATAGCCATATTGGCACTTAGCAGAAGTTAACCACAACTAAGAGTGATGTTAACATGGCAAACCCACTTACTCAGGAAGTTCTTGAGACAAATCTGAAATGCAGTGTTCCTGTCTGGCAGCAGAGAACAAATTAAGCATTTTTCTTAGCTCTTAAAATGTATTTAAATGCCAGCACTCTCATGAGGAAAACTGGTTTCTGAAAATAATCTGCATTAAAATTATTTTTGTACACACATCCCAAGAAAATAGTTGGTTGTCCATTATTTTCATAACCTCTGTGCCAAGTATCCCAAGTATGAGGAAATATTGAGTTCTGCCTCTTACTTGCAGCTGTGGTTTCACTTCAGGCAGTCTCTTCCCCTGCCAGAAAATTGGTGCCAGTTTCCCTGGCAGTACAATTTGGATGGGGCACAGCCACCCAGCACAGCCCTGACTCTGAGGCACAGCAGCTACAGACCTTGTTAATTCTGGTGTTTGCAGAGCCTAGTGGAGGTTGAGGTCTTGTTCTTCTGGCTGTTACACAGCAGAAGAAAAGAGATGAACTCTGCCAAGAAGTGCCTACAGGCAGAAAAAGGGAAGATGTACAACAGCCAGGCACTGGAGACTGCTGAAAAATGACTGTGATGTGGTGAGAGTTTTTGAAAGGTGGGTGCCTGTGGAGGCAATCTAGGTTACTTGGAAGTATAGATGAGAGGGTAATTAGTTAAATATCTTCATCTATCTGCATGGATGTTTTAATTCAAAGTGAAGATGACTTGGTTGGTATTATTAAGCCAGTTTTACTTCACAGCTTTCATGAATTCCAGTGAATTTTTCTATGTGTTCCAGTGTGAACAGGCCATAGTAGAACTCCATTTTCCAATCTGAAGCTAGAGGAAGGAAGGATGGAAAAAAGAGGAGTCATTCTGCTTAGACAAGCTGTCTTGGTTGTGCTGGGACAAAATCAGAGGCAAGCTATGATTTGCAGGCCGTTAGCAGTTTGGAGTCAGTCAGGGCAGGTGACCCAAGCTGGCTCACAGGTGTAACCCATCCCAGAAGCATCATGCTCAGTATAAAGCAGGAAGTTTCCTGAGGCTATTTTTTTCCTGAGGGTTTTTTTTTTTTTTTTTTTTTTTTTGCTTGGGCTCCTTGTTTTTTATTGTGACCACGGTACATCTGAGTGTAACTTTGTTTACTTTATGCTGACATTGATATTAGTTTTGCTTTTTTATTAAATCTGGTTTTGTTTTAACCTCTGAGTCTTCCCTTTCTTGGCTGGTGAAGGCTTATTAGGTGATAGAGCAACAGCTATAGGTTAGCTCCAGGTACGGGTCAAATACAGACATAGGGTCAGAAATGAGAGAGCTGAGTGCCTTGTTTAAGGAGTGAAGCCTGAGCAGTAGCCAGCCTTTCTCTGCAATTTGTCACATGCAGAAGGTCAGTATGGGAGAAAGCAAGGCAATGTCAAAGGCTAAAGGATGATAGAGACTGAGAATGGTTACCTAGGGAAGATCTAAAAGGTGAAAAGAGAAGCTAGTACTTGGTGAGGTGGAGCCAGTGGGTGCTAGGAAGCACAGCGGATGAAGCAGTGATGATGGGAAGAGGGTGGGTGAGTAAGAGCAGGGGCAGGGAGGTATTTGATTTAGTAATAACAAGATGAAAAGCCCATCAGCTTCCCTCCACGCCCCCATCCCTGGAACAGAGGACTGAACCTGGTTGCTGAGAAAGGTGTGGGAGAGAAAAGGAATAAGTTAGAGGATCATAATGTTGGAGAAACAATGAGATCCTATCTGAGGATGAAGGATGAAAGGTGAAAAGGGAAGAAATATGACAAGGCAAAAGAAAACTGATGGAGAACAAAGCAACAGTGCTGGAGAAGACAGGGAGTGGGTGCAGTTAGAGAAGACCTTTTGAAAATGCTGCCTGGACTCCAGATTGCTTGCAACTTCTAACAGGAAGGGTAGCACAAGTCTCTAAGACCCAGAGGTGCCTCCTGCAGCCACAGTGCATTCAAGCCATTGCTGCCTACTCTCTGCCAGGCTGAGCTCCAGCTCTCTTGTGGTATATGGATCCTGACAGTTCATAATTCACACTTCCAGGCCAAGTGTCTCAAATAAAAGTACCTTGTCCCTGAAACAAAGAAAGCATTTCATCAATGCAAAGCTAAAGACTGAAAGACCCTGAATGACACATACTTCAGAAGGGCTTTGCCAGGTTGGTCCTATGCTGTGTTTCCAAGCTGGTACTTTGAGTGTGCAGAGCCATCGCGTACTGGAAGAAAATCTTTCTCCTGAGATGACAGCAGTAGAGCTGTGCCCTTTGGAGCTTAGGGTCTCATGTTCAGTGAAGCAAACCACTTGTTCCTGGGTTGTCAGCAGATCTGGAGTATGTTGGTGGCATCTGCTAGCCCCAGCTGGTAGACCCAGCTATTCCTGGAGTCCAAGCTGCCCCACATGAGATTAGCCAGGCTATGCTGTGCCACTCTGGGGCCATCCCTCTGAGCCTACAGACCCAACGGAGATGGTAACTGCACATTCAGGGAAGCCACCTTTGGGCAATGAGTTGTAAGAGCCAAATACCAGCTGCTGAGCGTTGTAGCAGAAATACTTGGCTCTTGTAGGGTGGCAGCCAGGGCTTGGGGATCTGGCCTTCCTCATGGCCCTGGTGACAGGAAT
>NW_008581310.1:16621-23955 GCF_000691845.1 Merops nubicus
GGCACAACCCTTCGATATTTTGGGGGTTGGCTTGTGCAACAGCAGTATTGTTTCCAGTCTCCAGGCTGACATGAAGATTTAGGCAATGGGGCTGCTTAGTGGGAGGGCTTGTCCTGGAGAGGAAGGGGAAGCGCAAATATCTCAGTGCTGCAGGAGACTTCCCTGAAGTGGGTGAGGAATCAGGGAGGAACTGGCTAATTTGTGTATGCAAAATGAGTGAGAGGGAGGAGGCCTTGGCCAGGATCCTCCTTTAAACCTGGTGTTAAATAGCCTGCACTGTGTGCAAGTCAGTGTTTAATAGGCTTGAGTGATATTTTGTCATCATGTTCATCATGTAGCATGTTGTAAAGCTCCTTGGGAAACCTTGACTTGAAAAAATATATAACATCGATTTTTTTTTCTGGGGGGAATAGTATTTTTGGGAAGATCTCTTGACCTGAAAAAAGTTCGTTTGTTCTTCTCATCTAATTAATAAAAAGCTGTGTCTGGTCAACAGTTTTTTCACTTGCCTGTCTAAGATCTGCAATCACAAATAAGCCCAAGTCTTTGTGAATCACCCTAAAGGTTGACAATGTTTTATCTTTCTTCCAAATGTCAGTAGATACACACACAGTTAGTTCTAGGTATTAAATACCACAGGTTCAAAGTCTCCTAACTCTGCAGATCACCATCTGCACGTTACGATGATTTTGGGGTACTGTTACTGAGGGATAATGTGACTGGCAGCAGATTCATGGGATCATACTGTGTAGAAAATGGAAGATTTTGTCTTGACTGGTGAGATGCCTCTCAGCCTTGCAGCTGACAAAATCAAACACTAGTCTGAAATTCACTGCACCGAGTGCTTGCCAGAAAATGCAATGCTGTTTATTTGAATCCCAAGTGCTCTGAGTGGGGGTGAAGCTGGAGTAAACAATATCCCAAAAAAAAAAACCCAACCCACTGTGAGAGCAAAGCAGTTGCAGTCATTAAGGAAAATGTAACCCCAAGCCATGGATCAATCTTAGTTTTTTTTCCTTGCCAAATAGAGGCGTAACAATAGCCTGCTCTTTTAACAGAGAGACCTCAGAGAAGGAATATGCGCTACTCATGTAAAAGAGTTGACCTCTCACTCCTGAGTTTCCAGGAATGTGAGTTTCTTGGAGGTGTGTATCAGGAGCGGGCTGTTGCTTGCTCCCTAGTGGGGAATCAGAGGGAGGGTTAGAGGGAAAAAGGCTTGGACAAATCTCTAAATTGGCAGAGTATATATGGGTCCAGCAGACCGTTATTATTGAGAGATGAATTCTCTGAGGCACTCATCTTCATGAAGCATGAGTGATCCCCTCACAACCCCTCTGAGTGCTAAGCCTGGAAAGATCCCTTTCCTTGCAGGACTGTCCCTGGGCTGGCAGCGCAGGAGCTTCCCTGCAATTGCTGCTCTCAGCTGCTGGCTGTGGTGTCACCAGGCGAAGAGGAGTGATGAAAAAGTGCAGCCCAGTCTGTGTCCTCAACACAGCTAATGTCTGGCAGAGTGTTGTAGCTCCTGCTGTAGGACTTAAGGGGAAGAGGGTGAATAATGGGTGTCTAGAAGTCCTAAAGTCTCCATCACATAGCCAGGCTGTGCTCCAGGGCCCATCCATGCAATTGGATGCCCTCTACCCCTTGGAGCTGTGATGAAACTCAGTTTATTTTGGCAAAGGTACATAGGTCAGGGTTTCATGTAGAGCCACAACCTCTGTCTCTGCTTGAGGTCTTTTCCAGTGCTGTGTGTTCATGTTACCACCAGCTACAATGTGGACACATGAGCCATGCAGGAACTGCAGCTTTGAAACTCTATGTGCCTTTCCAGTTCACTGATCTTCTGTTGTGGGGGGCTCTGTGCAGAGGGACAAGGCATTTTTTTCCTGTTCTAGCAGCAGCAACAGTTGTGTTTAATTTGGAAGAACCCATGGTGAGAGTGGCCAAGCAGACATACCTTTCGTTAGACTGCTGCTTGCCAAGATGAAGCTTTCAGAATTCAATACTTCGTGCTGACTGTGAGCTTTAGCAGTTGAAATGGTCTTGAACCTGGTTAGCCAATGTTGCTTCTCATAGTGACCATTTTCAAAGTTCATGTCAGTTAGTCTTTCTCCTGACAGCTCCCAGGGTGTGAACAATGATCAGGCATCACACTGGCAGGGGTGCTGTACCTCTGGAGACTGTGTGCCTTAGGCAGTCAACAGCACCCAGGTTGGACAAGCTTCAGGGCTTGCTTCATTTACCTGCTGTGCTTTTCATTGTTACCAGTCCCAGAGATGGGTTCAGGTTTTGTGACACCTTGTAAGAGCACAGGGAGCTTGTTCTTGAGGCTTCAAATGTAAATTTTGCAAAGACCTTCATTTGCAGCACTTATATTCTGCTATTTTATTGTTGAGTAGTTGCAGCATTGAAAGGTATCTGGTGAAGCAGGAAAGGCTATGACTCTACATGGCCAAATTGCATCAACTTGCTCACACCAAGAGATGAGGAAAGAGGAATCATGCCACTGTATTTTTACACTCACAGTTCTGACAAAATCACATTGTAAAGTAACGCAGTGCTACCTCCATACCCATAAACACTCAAAGGAAAATATCTCTAGAAACTGAAGCTGTTTGATGGAGAGAAGCAGCAATCTTACTGCCACTGATTCTAATCATGTCATTCTAATCAATAGGCAGAGTACTGGAAAGAGAAGATGAAGAATGAGAATTTGGAGGTGGATGCTACCATTGTATCAATAACTGAGACACTCCTCCTGAGGCGGGCTGATAAAGTGAGAACAATGACCAAATGAAAGAATCTCAGAATAGGTAGAATAATATACCTAGCTTCTGGATGTGGCAGGCTGGGGTGCTGTACCTTCCAGAGGCTGCAGCCCCACAACCCTCCAGCACCCAGTGTGCTCTCACTCTAAAACCACAGGCCTGAATGAAGCCATGGTGTTTCCCAGCTGCTCTGCTTCATGTGGTTGGCTCAGCCTTCACCAAAGCTCCTTTGCATGGATGGCATAACCAGCTGTCTCAACAGTCACTTTCATGGGGTTTACTCTCTGGACCAAGGTGTGCTTGCATGGCAGGTGCAGGCAGAATGGTGTCTGCTTGGGGGAGAAGTTAAAGCTCATGTCATGGCATTTGGTGCCACGGGGCTGGAAACCAAACTGCCTTGACTTAGCTTTGTGGGAAGGAGGAGCTGCTAAAATGGGGCCAAACAGAAGCTGTGTGGGGCATTTTGTGCCTAAAAGTCACGGAATAATAGAAGCATTTAGTTTAGAAAAGACCCTTGAAATCATAGAGTCCAACTGAAGTCAAAGCACTGGCATTTCTGTGAGGAGGATGGCATGAAAGAGATACAGTTTCAGACATAAACGACACAAGAAGCAAGGAACACCAGTTCTACAGCTGCCTGAGAAAACTTAGTTGCTCCTTGTTTGTGTGCAAGCATCCTTTAATGACATAATCTCTTCTTTATTATTTGTTTAAATGAGTCTACCAGATGGACACACAAGTATTTAGACTGCGTTGACATTCACTTGGTAATTTAATTTAAACAACTTTTAATTCTCTTTTCTTTTTTAACCTGTTTCTAGAAGCTGAATATCCCATGTGTCTTAATGAACAGGGGCCTGAACCATTTAATTATTAAAACAACTGAAGTCTTTCCTTTGATTTCAGTGGGAGGATTATCAAAGCATGTAAAGAGAAGTAATTAACAAATATAGAAAAGAAACTTTGCAGGCAAGTGATCACCAGAAGAGGCAAAATTCAGCAAAGAAATTGACTGCTAGTGATTCGTCCATTACAAGTGTATATTCTGACTTGTCTTCTTTTTTTAAGAAAGAACCTTTATTTTATGTGATGCTGCTATCTGTGCTTCTACCAGCCTGTGTATATGCTCATGCTGAAACAGGACAACCTAAAAGGAAAAGGGGTGGTTACCAGGTGCCTGTAGGAGTTTAACATAGCTGGAAGGCATTTTCTCTCTCTTTCAGCCTCTCTTCTCCCTGTTAGTCTCCTTCAAAAGAATTGCACACTTCAGCTCAAAAGCACTATATAATTAACATGCTTAAAACTGTTTCTGTTCAGCTTGAAGCTGTGATTGCAGCTTGGGTGGAAGGCAGCTCTCTCTAAGAGACTCAGCACAACAGATGGGGCTTTGGCTGTGGGATGCTGAACCATGCCTGTGTCATAGCCCGTGCTGCCACATCCATACTGGTGCTGATGCTAGGGCTGGATCCTGCTTGCTTGTGTCCAAGTGAGCTGCAGCCAGAGCTCTGGATTGCAGAGGGGAGAAACTCTGTACAGAACTACCACTGAGGTTGTCTATAAATATCTGGATAATTTGGCTCACTAAAATTCTTCTTTTACATGCTCCTGTCTCTTCTATTTGTAAAACTGCCTCCACAAAGTGGTGGGATTACCATTTCTACCCCAGAGTCTGCAGCTATACTTCCCTTGCATTAGTGATAGACATTCTAGAAGTCAACAATAAATAAGCTTGTTTGCCAAAAGCAAAAAGCTGTTTCCTAGCTGGTATAGTTAGCAGAGCTCTAAAAAGGATGAAAGGAGATGTTGTGCCAGCCAAAGACCTGCTCCAGTGAGTTTTTTAGAAGTTCAGACAGCAAGTTGCTGGTGTGCTGCATCTTCTCTGCTTGGAGATTCTCTAGCATACAGTGATTATTTGGCTTCATGTGGCTTGAAAGTGAAGCATTTGCAGAAACAAGAGAAAGTATCACCAATCCCAAATACCCCTTGTCTTGGTTTGGGCTAGAATTTAATCTTAGATTTTATACTAATGTCAGCTAGGCTAGTTACGTAAAATGCTTTTCCTGAGAAAACGACAACAAATTCCACATTACCATAGGAACATATCCACACTCATTGAAACATGGCATCTTGGATAATTCTTGAATTAATCATATTCTTGACAGAATTCTGCCTTTTAAATGAAAAACCTCCAAGGCTGCACAGCACATACAGGTGAGCAGAGTGGATAGTTTCATCCAGGCAGATGGCTGCACTCCTGCATTCCCCATCTCCCTTGCATCAGGTGATCAGTGAAGAAACAACTGAGGGAAAAATACAAACCTTTTCAGATTTGTGAACTCCACAAAGATTCACCCTTTCCACCATTTTGCCTCCAGCTGGAAGGTGCAGTGATTTTCTATTTTTTCAGAGCTATTACTGGAAAAAAGCAGCAAGTGGGCTTGAGCCTGCTGAGCAATGTCAGCTCCCATGGAGGGTTCCTGGCATGGCCTCTACCACCCATGACCAGCTGGGAATTCCCCATGCTATGGGGAATGGGGGAGCACGTGGGTGCTGGAGGGACATGCTGAGGCTGTGCCTCCGCTTTGCCATGTACCACTTGCTCCTAAGGACAAGTTCAGACATCCCTGTCAGGAAATACTATCACAGTCATGTTGTTCAGTGCCTACATTCACTGCAAGTCAAGTGGCACCATGTGCAACAGTGCCTTCCTCATACAGAAAGGCTCTTGCTACAGATTTTAGGTGGGATTTGGATTTCTGTGATGCTGAGATCTCTGACTCTAATACATAATTACCCAAGTTTATTTGCTAAAACTTTTGACCCAAATACTCTAGTTGGTTTTTTGGTTTTTTTTTTTTTTTTTTTCTTCTAGGTACCATGCATTGCTCATGTAGTTTATCTCCCCTCAGGAACAGCTGGTGCCTCACATGAGAATTGCAGGTCATTAACTACTCAGTGTTCAAGTCACTCCTTAATTCATAGTCCAGAAAAGGCCTTTCAAATTTGCACTTAGGGTGCAGGTGGCACTTAATGTATAAGGCTGGCTAAGCTCAATTCTCCACTGCATGACTGCTGATATTGCACTGTGGGCCACATCCTTGAGGAGGCCCCTCAGGAAGGGGAGGATTGAAGCCAAAGGGGGATAAAAGCTATGGTGCCCAAGCAACAGGGGCAGCAATGAGAGCAATGACTGGAACGGCCAGGAGAAACTTGCCAAGGTTACTCATTTCAATGTGGACCCCATAGGCTGCAACACACCAATCTGTTGAATGTGTGGTATTACAGATATGCCTTACTTTGAGTTGTCTGAAACACCTTCATCTAGGCTCTCCTCCTTTTTAATATGCTGCTTTGTTTTTAAAAGTCTCTCTGTAGCAATCAGGTTCTGGGAGAAAATACTCCAGGGATGGTGAAAGACAGTTTTCTGGAGACCCCCACCAGCTAAGAGCTGGGACCATCAACCTTACTTGTCACAGTGTGCCTATTGCCATCACATAGTTTGGCTCCCTGCTTCAGTTCTGGGCTATGGTGTCCACCTTGCATGGTGTCTGTTTAAATCTCAGCTCACTCCTGGTTTCCTGACCAGGGTGCAGTCATCACCTGGCTCTGAAACAAAACCCAGGCGCAGTTCTGCAGGGGCATGCCCCATACCCAGTACGGATAAGCAGGTGCCAGCTTTGGCTCCTGGTGCCCCACAGAGCCCCGCAACACCATTCCCACTGTAACATCACCAAGGTATGCTGCCCACACTCTTTTGCTATGAAAGCACCATTTAGCTCACCAGCTGATGCTGCCTTCACCTCATTTCAGGTACTGACAGGTGATGGAAGTGCAGGCATGTAACACCGGCGCCCAAAGGAGACTGTGTGCCCGCTGTTTGCTAGCAGCAGAAACACGACTGGTATGCTCCCATGGGCAGGGGTGTCTGAGCAGCTCCACCGGGAGGACTGGAACAGCGAGCAAGACCAGAGTCCTGAGAGCAGGTACATCCAGCAGCAGAATTGTAGCCTGAGATTTTGGACACAGCTCTGTGCTGGTCCCCCATGCGCTCAGGCTGTGCAGCAGCACGCCAGGATGGGTGTCTGGGCAGGAGCAGGAGTGGAACTGAGACCCCTCAGGTCCCTGTGCAAAGTCTGCCCATGTTATTTGTCTTTCTCTAAATTGTGCTTTGGGATTTTGATGGGCTTTGTTGTTGTTTGGTTTATTTCCCCCTCAGGAAATGTAGTGTTTATTTTTCCAAACGCCTGCAGATTCCCTTGTATCTTACCTCACCCTCCACAGCAGGCAAGTACTGTGATGACTTCTCCCCAATTTAGTTTTTTTTTCTTAGTTTCTGTAGCACAGGACCAACGCGGGTCTCCTTCACCCATGCAGCAAAGACGGGGGGGTGGAGGGCCCCAGAGAAGCCTGAGAAGTCCGCGAGTGGGCTGAAGGCAACCCCCGCACCAGACGTGGAGCAGAAGTAGAGGGAGAACGCGCGTGTAACCCGCGTGGGTCCGCGGAGGCTGCCCGGGTGCGGCGGGAAGGCTCGGGGCTCGCCCTCTCCCCGGGGAGGAGCCGGCTGCGGGG
>NW_008581311.1:0-5867 GCF_000691845.1 Merops nubicus
AGACTCAACCTTTAGAAGAAATGACATTCCCTTTCTGGAAACTACTGCAGGATTTTTGTGCCTCTCAACAAAAAAAGTGAGAGTTCAAAAATCTTATAATGCCCAAAGTACAGGCAGAAAGTATTTCATCATCTGGCTCAAAAGTGATGGGAAAGGGGGAAAAGAGGTCAGTTTGAGAGGAACTAAAAGTTAAAGTGAAAGCAATCTTTACTTTTTGATTAGCTTTTAACAAGGGTCCCCTGGTAATACTCAAGCTTGCAGTGAAAGATACTGTAACATAAAAATCTAAAGGTGAAAGAGTACAGGAAAGGAAACCAGCCATGGTTCTCTGTGTGGAGCACAGACCTCAATTCTAGGAAGATTAAATTCATTTCCACCTGATGAATTCTCTGAGACACTTACAGGTGCAGTTCCTTTGTACCCATCCTCTGCAGTGTTATTGGTTGGGAACACCCCCTGCCAGATATTGGCATAATGTTGACCTCTGGGCTGAAGCTTGTTGCCCCAGGGGAAAAGTCTAGTAAAAGACATACAGGAAAGCAGTTGTCAAACACTTTTTTTTAATTAAAAAAAATGAGACCTCCCCCACCCTTCTTCCTCCACATCTCACCCCAGGGAACTGTATTCCAGTTCCAAAAAGACACTGAGGGCAATAAAACCCCACACAACTCTTCCTTGGCTAGTGAGCACCAGTTTAAACCAGTGACCAGGACCCCTCTGGGACAGGTACCTGTTCTCCAGGCCCCCCCTGCAGCTGTACTCCCACTCAGCCTCAGTGGGTAACCTCTTCCCTGCCCACGTGCAGAAGGCCACAGCATCATTCCAGGAAACATGAAGAACTGGATGGTCCATTCTGGGGAACAAAATAAATTAGAAACACAGAATCATTAAGGTTAGAAAAGAACTCTAAGATCATCAAGTCCAACTGTCAACCCAACACTACCATGAACACTAAACCTTGTCCCAAAGTCCCACATATACACATTTTTTGAAGCCCTCCAGGGATGGTGACTCCAGCACCTCCCTGGGAAGCCTGGGCCAAGGCCTCATGACTCTTGCAGGAAAGTAAGACAAGATGAGCAGCAAAACTAGACAATCCCACAGCACTTCATCAAACTCTTTCAGAGGTGGCCACAAAGGACCATGAGGAAGTTTCACAGTTCAGTTACAACTGGACATAGTATCAGATGACTTTTACAGAACAGCAACCATTTAAAGTAAAGCAGCAAGATGCTGTAAGGGAAATGCAGCCATCAGAGAAATACAAGGAAGAGGAAAACAAATTAACTTCTGTTTGTCTCAGCACGTTTTCCCTTCCAGCTCTCTACAGTTAAATGCAGTTATGGCCACCTCAGAAACCTGCTGCACTTGGGAGCCAGTGAAGGACTATGCTCACACTGGCTTCTGTGGAAACATAGCTGCTCAGAGGCCCAAGGGAAGCCACCAAAAACCTGCAGCATTGCTGGGCTAGTTTAACAGTAACTCAACAGGAAGGCTAACTTCTCAACACAGAAGCTTACACTGCAGTTGAATAGTGAGTGCCCTTCACTCCCCTCTGCACTCTTCTCTTACTGCAGGTTCTTTCCTGGCTCTCAGCCGTGGGCTTTTTGAGGGAGAGGTGAGATGAGAAAGAGTCCTTAACTCTTAGCAACATCATCTGTTGCAGCACTCAACCCACAAAACAGTGAACTGCTGGAACTGAACAAAAAGTGTTTTCCTTTGGGTGTTTTGAGCAGTCCTCAGTTTATGCCGAAACTTTCGTCTTTCCTTTGGGCTGGTTCCAGGACTGCCCTTACAACCCTGGTCCCTTCTGCCAGAAGAAGACAGAAGGAATGCCTAGTCATGCTCCTCACAAGGATCCTCCCCATCCAAGCCTCTAACAGACACAGAAATGTCAAGAGCTGAGGGTACTGCTCCAGGACTTCCTATGAACTTGTCTTCCCTGCCTGACTCACCGAGCCAGCCTGTGCCTGCTGACCCACCAGCTGCCTCCACGTGGCCAGCTCACCTGTGCTGTGCCTGGGCTGTGCCACACTTCCACAAGACTAGATTTACATGGCAGGTTTCCAGCTCTTACCTGCTGACTGTGACCTGAATTTCTGCCTCCCCCTAACAACGCCTCCTGATATTATCTCTATTTTTGCCTCAGATAATTCCTTCATTGCCCTTGGAGAACAGACAACGGACTCGTTACTAGGCAGTTCAGCCATCAGATGATGTTACACTAACATAACCCTGTCCTTAGAGGACTCAAAAACATGCCAGCATCTACTAGATCTAGGCTGGAGAGTCTAACTTTATTTCCAATAGCAGTTTTGAAACTTGAACTAGATTAAAGCAGCTAATGCCAAGTTCATTGACACCTGCCCAGTGAGAGGAAGAGCTGTCACAGAAGAGTCCCAGATGAAGACAGTGACAGCCAAGTGAGCACAGAGTAATCTGAATGATGGCTTCCAACATGAGCAACCCAGGGCTACTCCTGCAGTGTCATAAAAGAGAACAATGAAGCCTTTTGATGTTCTGGGTATAAAATTCATTCCACCCCTGACTGGAAAGAGATCGTGTAAAGATGTGGATCTGCAAGTCTGAGGGTTCATGATAGCAAAGCATGGCTCTAACCACAGGCTGCTCAGAGCTTCCAGGGAAATCACAATCTATTTCCCACAATAATCATCCCACAGAGTCAGAATTCAGTAAAATGCACAAAGCTCTTCAGTCTGCTCTCTATAGAGTCTATCTAAACATGTGTGGACAGGCTGGAGAGGGTCCAGAGAAGTGCCACCAAGAAGATCCAAGGGCTGGGAAGCTGTCATGGGAGGAAAGGCTGAGAGAACTGGGTGTGTTCAGCTTGGAGAAGAGAAGGCTGAGCTGAGACCTCACCATGCTCCAGTATTTAAAGGGTGCCTACAAAGAAGATGAAGACTCCTGTTTTATAAGGAGTCATGTGGAAAAGATGAGGTGTACTGGATATGAGTTACTCCTGGGGAGATTCTGACTGGACACAAAAGGAAAATGTTTCACAATGAGAACAATCAGCCACTGGAATGATCTCCCCAAGCAAGAGGTGGAGTCCCCAACACTGGACATGTTGAAGATTCAGCTGGACAGGCTGCTGGGCCAGCTTGTCTAGACCAGACTTTTCCCAAGAAAGGTTGGGCCAGACTGGTCCCTTCCAGCCTGGGACTCTTGGATTCTGCTGCCAGAGAGACAACCTCCAAATCCCAGGTGCAGGAATGTAAATATATAGGAAAGTGTGAATAGAAAACCCCCTGAAGCACATTTCAGTACAGTCTCTTTTTCCTTGGGTGGAAAGTGCTCACAGACCTTTCTGAATTACTACATCATTGACCACGTGCCCACTGAACATTATGTGACAGGCCAGAAGATGGGAAAAGGTCACAGAAGCAAAGAGGTAACTAATTAAAAGCCCTTTCCTGCAGCCCCATTCCTGGTGCAATTTACAGGTGTATTTACAAGCACTGTGTATTATCACTGAATGGCCACCTAGGGCTTACCTGCTGGAGATATTAGAGTCAGGACCCTCAGGATGCTTCCAGTTGGCTCCCTTCACAGGCAACCACCATGGAGCAGCTGCAACCTGAAAAGGGACAAGAATGACCAGAGAAGATGACTTAAAATCCCAGCTAAAGGCTATTCTGAAAAATCACCATGTGACAACAGACTCTGCCATCTCTGATGAACCAAGGTGACCATCTGACCCACAACACAAGGTTGCTGGCCAGGAAACAGCCCAAAGTATGGAACATCACAAAGAAAATACCACCCAAAACCAAGCAAGAGGGCAAGCAAATCCTGAGCAACACTTGTCTGAAGTACTGCCCTCTGGTTGTCTCTCCTTCCCTTCCACATCTTCTCACCTGCAGCTCTGATCCAAAGCCCAGTTTACTCTTTGAAGGCACAGCCTTCAGCATGCTACCTGGAGTGGACCACAATGTCCTCTCAGAAATTCTGTTCTTGACCTCTGAAAACACATCCCAAGAACACTCAAGATGGTCGTGGCTGGAAGTAGTCACCTGGAACAGCAGTTTTACTCTTTTACCACAGTATGCCCACAGAACAGTCACACCAGCTCACCCCCTGGCTGGAGTCTGACACATTCAGTAGAGATGATTAAAAAAAAGACAGTTTTGGCTTGAAGAGAATTTTCATCCCAATTATTTTCTCCCTAGACTCAGTGTTTTGGAATAACTAAAGCAAAATTCTGATGACATCCTGTAACTAGGGTCAAAACACACATCTCACAACACATTTGCTTTCCAGTTAATTAACTCAGTAAGCTGTTTTTAAATTATTTGCTACAGCTTCCAGAAGGTGGAGACAGAAGAGCCACAGAAATGAAGTGAAGCCTTTTCTTTCCCCCTGTTCCCTTGCTGAGCAACATTAAGCAGACAAAACACTCAGTAACAACGCAGACATCAAGTACTTCTCTCTAACCAAGAGCCTCAAATTTGATTCTGCAATGCCAAGGAATTATTACTGGAATACATTCATTAAGGATTTCTTCTATTAAACTTGCTGCAGAGCTGAGGAGGTCAGTGCACAGCACATTTAACTAGTCTATTCTGATGCCCATTCACTTAGAAATACTTCTCTTAATAATGGGTCCTTTCAGAAAATTGAGGCAAAGAAGAACACTTAAGCTAACCATCAGAGTAGTGGTTTTATTCCAGCAGCTTGAGTGCTTGCTTCTGAAATAATCTGTTTACAGAGATAACTTCCATAAGCAACAAAAATCAAAGTAAATTAGCCTCCAATGGTTTAGGAGTTCAACCATATAACAGCTGGTTATCCCTAGACCCAGGAGATGCAGGTGCTGCTCCAGGAGTGGCCTGTAGAACAGCCTTTGGCAACTTCTGCCCTGTCTAAGGCCCCTCAGCTCGGGCAAAGGGAAAAGGTGGAGTATTTATTTCTCAGCTGGAGTCGATGATCTTAAAGGTCTCTACCAGCCAAAACAATTCTAGGACTCTGTTATCCTTTAACTCACCACATCCTTCACAGGAAAGTCCAAAAGTTACTCAAAGTTGGTACTCAGGAGACAGAGCATCCATCCAGTCAAACAACTTTAACAGCAGCTCCTAGGAGGAAGCTGCCAGTGATGAGCAGTCACCAAGTAATTACATATGTGAGAGAAAAAATCACCTATGGCAAACATCAAGCATTAAGAAAAGCCCTTGTCCAAACTACACATCAGCCCTTTCATTTGAATGTTTCAGTAGGAAAATCAGTTGAAGTTTGTAAGAAACAGAAGCTGCTAATACACAAAGACAAACTGTCTTAATTTAAAGCATCTGATCAGTCTGTAACAGCTCCCACGACAGCTTTTGGCTCTTCTCCCATCACCACACACAGATTTTTGCCTGCAGCACACATCTGGGTACCTTACCTAAAAGGTCATTGTAAATCAGTAGCAATCCTGGACTGAAACAGCAGAGCCAACAACATTATCCCCACAAGCAGAGCTCTGACATTTGATCTCTTACTAAAAGCTACAGCTGTTACTGAGCATTCAAACCCAAGGACAGGATCCTCACCCAGAGATGCTCCACTCAGCTCTAAAGCTTCAGAATGAAGCTGCTGAACAGCTATTACAGTCAATGGGTTTAAAACTATCCTGATACAACCAATTCCTTTTACATTTTGAGCTCTAGCCTTTAATCTATACACAAAAGGTAGGACAGAAACCTAAAGTTAGAATTTTAGAGCTCTTCAAGGTACATAAGAGAGGCACAGCAGCATTTCCTAAAGGTTCTCTGGGAACCTGAAAGATTGCAAGTAAGATTTCATCTCAGTAGTTACTAAGCACAACATTTTTGTAAATTAAACTGGTTTTTGATTAAAAAAAAAAA
>NW_008581312.1:0-1483 GCF_000691845.1 Merops nubicus
CCGCCCCCCGCCGCGGGGGAGAAGCGCAGCGGCACGCTGGGGAACCTGGCCGAGGAGCTCAGCAGCTACAACAGGATAAGAGGGGGCTTCACCTTCCGCTTCGGGAGATGAGGGCCTGGGCTTGACCCCCCCACCTCCTGCGGCTTGCCCCATACTTGGACAAAAGGGTACTGGGGGGTTTTGCTGCTGGGATTTCCTTGGGGAGAGAGGACACTGCGTTTGCTCCGCTTGCAGCCCTGCTCCAGCTCTCCTGTCCCTGCTCCAGCTCTCCTGTCCCTGCTCCCAGCTGGTGCAACAGGAGAAGAAGAGGGTGCCTTTAAAAGAAGCCACTGCATCCCTTCCCTGGTCACACACAGCCTTTGCTGGGGCTGCTAGCCAGGGCAGGGCTGTTGGGGAGGAGCAGGTCCCACAGAGCTCCCTGCAGAGTTACAGAGTTGCTGCTTTCCTGCCTGTTAAGGAGAAGTCCCTCCGGCAGCAAATTCTGCTTAGTGTCAAGATGCCACTTTCAAGAGCCAGCTCCTGCGTGCAATCCAGCCCAGAGCAGCAGGGCTTGGGAAAATCTTGTCCTTAGAAACCTCCGAGGTGAGCCTGGAAACCTGTCCTAGCACCACCAGTCCTGCTGCAGTCCCACTGCCCCACTCACTCCCCAGCTCTGTCCTCGGGTCGTGCCAGAGCCCTCAGCAGGGTGAGACATCAATGACTGACCTTCAGCATCCTTGTTACATCACCCCAGCACTTGCCTGGAAGCCTGGCCCTTCCCAACACCCTCCTGGCCTCATCACCACCTATTCCCAGCTGTAGCCACCACAGAAACTTGGGTGCAGAGAGGCTGAAACAAGGAGCTCTGCACCTACCTGGGGCCACCAACAGGTTCTTGGGGTCTTCCTGCCCTCCGGTCCCCTCCGCTGCCAACAGTGCAGCTCAGGGAACCACTAGCCCCAAAATCCAGCTCAGCCCTGGCTGCAGAGGACAAGCCCTGCTCTTCAGCAACTTGCCTTCTCCTTCTCTTAGCTGTGCCAATGCCAATGCCCACGTTTGCTTTTGTGCCTGCCACTGCATTAGCATTAGCAATCAGAGGTCTAACTACCCGGCTTGTAGGCACTAACGGGGAGTTAGACACCGAACGACTGCTAATACTTCTTTGCAGGCACAAAAATGAAGCAGGCCAATGATTTGCAAGCGCTAAATTGCACTCTGAAAATCAGAGACCGTGGCAGGACTTGAGGGGGGTGAAAAAAAGAAGAATAAAAAAAATAAAACCCATGCTCCAGGAGGGGCATTGTAATATCCATCAAGCAGACAGAGCACTTAACAGAGCGCTGCCGGGCCGGTGTGAGCGGGTCTCGCAGCAGGAGCTGCTGAGAAGGAGCCGAGCTGGAACCCGGAGGAAAACACCAGCTGTGGGGCGGCCGGGCTGGGGGCTCCAGGGAGCTCTGTGTGGGTCACAGCCCCACGGGGGCAGGACGGGCTTTGCAGGGGTGCA
>NW_008581313.1:0-2933 GCF_000691845.1 Merops nubicus
ATCACAAGGCAGCTAAATGTGTCAGATGGTTCGGTGTGTATAACTATGCCTCAACAAAATTGGCAAATTCTGCTTTTAGGGATACCTTTGTCTACAGGTGAATGGAACTGGCCGTTTAATAAGACTTTGGGAATAGTATGTTGGAATAACCCAGGGGATCTAACACCTGTATCCCATTACACTCCACATTTCCTTGCAAACATAACTGTGATACAGCTGAACACTTGTAGCAAAACTTCTGTCATAATTACCAGAGAATAGCACAGTTTGTTTTGAGGACAATTGGTGGGCAACTGTTACCAAGAGTAGGCAAAGCTGGCCACCCCAACCAAGATGTAAATTACAAATTTTATACGGGTTACAAAAAAATTATACTGGAGGCTGTTAACCCAAAGGATATTGGTGGCTTTGTGGGGATGGACAGGTTAGGAAAGGGGTACCCGAATACTGGAATGGCCAATGCACTGTAGGCTATTTGCTTCCCCAACAAAATGTTTACAACACAAGTACATTAACAGGCATCTTGTGTTTCCCCTGGAAACATATTTAATCAAGAGAAATGTGAATAACCCCTTAGTGGAAAGAGGATTAGGATTTCTTAGCTTTATTCATTGGTTCTTCCCTCAATTGGGAGTAAGTGAATTAGAAAAATCCAGAGTGAACATTTTGGCCAAGCAAGCAATTAAATTGCTTTGATAAGCTTGAGTTTGCATTTCTGTCAGTTATTTCCTGGGACTATCTTTTCCAACATAGTCATATAAGAAGATGGGGTTTTACTTGTAGATTATTAGTAAAAATATATAAAAATGTATGTTATGCTAGATGTTGAACATTTGCTAGTAAGTGTGTCCTTGATCTAAGGAAGTTTTAGGCTTCACTCAAGCTGATAGGTATGTCAGCTTCCACCTACTCTGATGAAATGTGAAAACAAGTACATATATTGTCCTTTGATAGCTGAAACAGAGCAAGACATCATCCAAATAGAAAAACCTAGGGAATGATTTGGCTTCATCTGTTACCAAAGCCACTCTGGTTTCCCCAATTAGGAAAGAAAGTTTGCCAGAAATTTTTGAATCATAAATGCTGCTAACATATAATTGTGTATTGGATCTGGCTGACCTGATTTTTCCAATGCAGCCCTCCTGATGCAGTGCTTTTGTGTTGGGAGTTAGAAGGGTGTTGATAACACCCATGTTGTGACTACCACTGAGCAGTGCTTGCACAGCATCAAGGCTCTTTCTAATATTCCCCCCACAATGGAATGAGGGGGGCAGGAACCTGGGGGGAACACAACTAGAACAGCTGACCTGAACTGACCAAAGGGATATACCATATGGCATCAGCTCAACTATAAAGCCAGTACAAAGTGGGGCGGGGGGGGGGTGGCTACGACTTGGTCCTGGGGGGGGGGGGGGGGTGGCTACTCCTTGGTCCTCCAGAGCAACCGCTATGTGTTTTGGAGCCCTGCTTCCCAGGAAGGGGCCAGACATCGCCTGTTGATTGGAAGTAGAGAATAAATCTTTGAGATTTTTTCTCTTTGCTTCCACACACAGCATTACTTGCCTTTTCTTTCCAATTAAACTGCCCTTGTTTGTACCCACAAGGGGTTTGTCTCCATCTTATTTTCCTTTCCCCTTTTGCTCTGTGGAAGAAGGAGAGGAAAGGGGGAGGGTGATAGAGTGGCTTGGTGGGCATCACTTGCTCACCTAGGGTTAACGCACCACAAATAGTGACTGCAGCTTCCCTTTCTGTTTCTCAGTGATAGACTAGAAAGGAATGTGTCGTTGCAGTAAGGGATATTTCAAAACCTTTCTATATGATAAGGGGACAGTTTGTAGGGGGGAGAGGAAGGAATGTTTGTTTCCAATTACTGGTGCCCCAAAGTGATAAGGTGGTCACTTTGCATCTAAAAGAACCAAATGAGATAAGAGTCTGGGAACTTATCAGAAAAAAACTAAACAGGAGATAGGAAGAACCTGAGCACTTTGCTGAAACTAAACAAAGCCAGTTACCAACCTCAAGAAGTTTGGATAAACCTAAACTTTTGAGCTTTAGGAACCAGTACGCATGCTTAATGGTGTTGCGGACCGGTATCAAGAGTTACCGAGTCAGGATACTCACAACTTCCTCCCCACCCAAAGGGGACTGGAGAGGATTATAGATGAGGCCAAGATGTTTACATGGTGCTCACCTCCCAGGGGTACATCGGAAATAACCCCTTTACCACGCTCTAAAATTGTTGCTGAGACCAATGTCCAGTGTGAAATATGTTCACTTGATTTGTGCCAAAATAAAATCATATTGGGGCGCCATGGTGAGGGGTGGTCTTGTTGTTTTTGTATAGCTACGGGCCTGGAGAAAAAGCAAGGTAATTAATTTTGTTTCCGTGTTTGTTGCCATTTGGTGTGCTGTTTTGGCTGGCTTGCATTGAATCTGTTAATGGCCACTTAATGATAAACAAAGAGGAGTTTGTGGAGCGCGTGCGTGGAGCCTGAAGTAATTAAAACCAGGAGCCAAGGGGGATTATTGACTGCATTCCACGACCACCAGGTGGGAGCGAAGACGACCCCAAAAGGTGAAAAGAACATACTGCAATGAAGACCTACTTTTTTTTTTAAGTTAATTTACATGGACCCACCTGTTAATGGATATGTATGAACCGGGACAATAAAAGCCAGAGACAGGGATCGTATGGGGTGTGCGTCTTGGTTGAGCAGAGTCTCCCGGCACACCCAGCGCTGTTTGCTTGCCTTTTGTTCGTTTAATACATTTTAAATTTAATTGGAATCTGGTTTTGTGCTAAATTATTTCTCACAATTGGGGGCTCGTCCGGGAGAGCCTTTGTTCCTGAATTCTGACTCGATTTGGGGTGGCGTCCCACCATTTGGTGGCCCCTAATCAGGTCGGATCGGGACTAACGCCATCCTGAACCT
>NW_008581314.1:0-1591 GCF_000691845.1 Merops nubicus
CCTCAAAACCTTCTCACCATGGGGGGGAACTAGGGGAAGTCCCCGGTCACCCCATGGCGACGTCCTCGTGGTGGTGGGGGTCACACGAGAAGCCCCATATGCCAGCGGGCACGAGGCAGGGGACAACCCCAATCCGAAGGGTGAAACCGAATCAGGGCTAACCCCCAGTGAACCGTGACGCTACCTCGGAAACACGGGAAAACGGCCAAAAAATGAAAATCACTCCTCTTCGGGGGGAGGACAGCACTAGGGGCAGGGGAGGCGGCACGTGCAGGCAGGGGTCCGTCACCACGCACGCTGCAGGCAGGAGGAGGCGTGAGGCAGGCGTGACACCAACGCGAACACGCTTAGGTCATGTGAGATGCGGAGGAAAGGGGGACGGACACACGGACACACCTACGGGCACGGTGGGGTGGAGGAGACCCCAGCCCCCAACGCGGGGCTGGGGGACCAAGTTGATGGCAAAAGTGCTGATGGCAGGAGGCTGGGGGGGGCCGAGGAGGAGGGGGAACGTCCCCGTCCCCGTGCCCGCTTCAGGGGATCTGAAAGACGTTGAGTTTACTGGTGTTCTTGAGGGTCTGCCGGCGGTTGCAGAACCAGACGCGCACGACCTCGCGGTCGTAGTTGAGCTCCTTGGCGATCTCGGTGATCTCCTGGCCCGTGGGCAAGGCGTTCTTCTCGAAGTAGGTGTTGAGGGCCTCGATGGCCTGGGGGGTGAAGGAAGTGCGGCGCTTCCGCTTTTTGGAGGGCTCCCCCCCGACGAATTCCATCAGGTTTTGTTGCCCTTCTTGGTTACGGAGCTCAGCTTCGCTCAGCCACTTCTCCAGCACCGGCTTCAGCTTCTGGGCGCTCTTGGGGGTGATGTCCAGCTTCTCAAACCTGCGGGCACCAAGGGATGCTCAGGGACACGGTGACAATGAGGGCAACACTTGGGGGGACACCGCGATGGTGCTGGGGGCACCACTGCCTTCAGCGGGCGAGACCACGGCGAGGAGCAACCTGCAGTGAGGAGCTCCACGGGCAGTGAGCCCACCCTCACCTCTGCTCAATTTCCTCCTTTTCCTCCCTATTTCCTCCCTTTCCTTAATTTTTCTCTTCTCCCATTTTTCTCCTTTCCCTCTAGTCTTCTTTCTTTCCCCAGTTTTCCCCCTTTTCTCCAGTTCTCCTTTCTCTGATTTTCCTCCCTTTCTCACATTTTCCTCTTTCTCTCATCTTCCTCCTTTTCCTTGCATTTTCCTCCCTTTCCCTATTTTTCCTCCTCTCAAATTTTCCTCCCGCCCCTCCAAATTTCCTCCCTTTTCCCCATTTTCCTCCTTCTCCCCCATTTTCCTCCCTTCATGCAGCCCTCCTCTCCTGGATCCCTGCTGGGGAGGGCTCCGGGCGGCCCTGGCCACAGCCCCCGGTACCTGCAGATGGCCGACTGGCTGTAGGCCGGGCCCTCGGTGGCCGTCAGGGCCTGGCCCACCTGCGTCTGCGTCAGGCCGAGGGACAAGCGTCGGATCTTGAAGTTCTTGGCGAATTCCCGGATCTCCTCCAGGTTAATCCCGTCCTCCTCCACGCTGCTGTTGGGAGCCGGGGGCTCTGCCGGAGG
>NW_008581315.1:0-626 GCF_000691845.1 Merops nubicus
ACCCAGCTCAGGTACTGGGTGAAGTACCGCAGCTCCTTCCTGGTGAAGCACCCGATCTCCTGGGCAGAGGGAGGGCAGGATGGAGCCTCGGCCAGCCCCACCCCGCTCCAGCCACCCCGGGGTTAACGGCAGGCTTGGAAGGAGAGCTGGAGGCTTTTAGGTGCCCCTTCCCCTCTCGCAGCGCCCCGTTCTCCTCCTCCTTTGTGGCTACGGGGGGTTTTGTACCCCCCCAGGGCCAATCCAGCGCCAGACTCACCTGCCGGAGGATCTGCTGGGCTTGCACAGGCAGCCGGGCTTCCACGGAGGCCGTGGTGGCCAGGGTGCTCTTCACCCCCTCCTGGGGAAACGGAGGCCGTGGGGGCCAGTGTGCTCTTCACCCGCTCCTGGGGAAGCGTGGGAAGGACAGAGCAGCCTCAGGGCACCGAGCAGCAGGGCCAGTGCCCCAGGGAGTCAGAGCAGGGACCATCGAGTCCAAAGATTACCGATGATCCAAGATCATCGAGTCCAACCATTATCTAAATCTCCCAGGTGACTTCTACACCATATCCACGAGCACCCCCTCTAGATGGCTTTTAAATACATCCAGAGGCGGTGATTCAGCCATTTCCCTGGGCAGCCTGTTTCCA
>NW_008581315.1:1126-1424 GCF_000691845.1 Merops nubicus
CTGCTGATCAGCCCCCCAGCCACTCCTCCCCAGGTCTATACCTTGGGGCACCACCCTTTTTTTAAGCTGTAAGACACGGTGCCAATACCTGGAGGTGGGGTGCCAGGCGGGACAGGAACTCGACGCTTTCCCCCAGCTTGGCCTGCAGGACAGGGAGGTGAGAAAGTCACAGAATCCCTGTTCCCCCCCCCAACTTTTTCATGGGGACAGCAGCAGGCAAACACTGGAAGCACCAGGAGCCACCAGCCCGGCAGGGACTCACCACCAAAGCCTCTTGGGACAGGACCGTGGAGTTCTG
>NW_008581316.1:0-2437 GCF_000691845.1 Merops nubicus
CCCGGGGCTTTCCGCGGGCAGCGCGGGGCTCACACCCCCAGAGCTCCGCGCCCCGCCGCGGTGGAGGACTTGCCTCCGCCGTTCGTTGCTCCGTTGGCGGCTCCTCCAGGGAGGTTTCCCGCCCTGCCCGTCACACCGTGAGAGCTGTCCAAATTAAACCTCGGTGAGCTGTCCAACACTCCTCCTCACCCAGGCCCCAGCCGTCATCGCGGGAGAACTTTCTGCTACCATCCTACCCGAGCTGGAGCCGATTCAAGCAAAAGTCTGTGCTCCAGCTCAGCCAGCTCTCTCATTTCCCTGGGTCTGGCTCGGGGACATGTTCCCCTGAAGCGTGACTCATGCTCATTTCACTATTTTTCCCATGAAAAAGCACATCCTGAAAAGTGACTCCCCTCTTTGCTTATCACCTTTCTGGTGCCCAAATCGTTTGCATCCAATTTACAACCAGAAAGAGGATTTGCCTCTCTGGTGCTTGAAATGCTGTTTGAGGTGGGAAGGGAAAATCAAACCCTGTGATGCTCCTGCACTTTCCCTCACCCCTTCTGTGGAGCTTCCAAAACTGGTGACGTTGGCTGGTGAGAGAGGAGAAAGCACTTGGTGCGTCCTGCGGCTGTCCAGGGGTCAGCTCCACGGGTTCTGCTGTGTGACTTTTGCCCAAAAGTAGGAAATTGGACCATTTTCTGCACGCGCCGTGGTCCCCGAGCTGGGCTGCCCCGGCGCCTGCGTGTTGGCACCGCAGTGGGAGAGATCTTGGGGCAAATTCCTGAGGTTTTACTGAAAGTCTTGTAACTCTGTGATCTCGGGGCACTTGCAAGGCAGCCAAGAGAAATATAAGTCATGCTGCACTTGGTTTGGGTGTTTTGTTTTTTGAAATTCTCACAATTTCCAAGCTAGGCTGCTTTTGTAACGACTGAGGGTGATGTTAGGCGATGTGATACAGCTCCTCTTCCTCTTTAAATCTTTTTAAAATCAATTAACCCGCGCAGCTGCCGGCCCCACCCCTCAGCTGGCTGTTCTTCCCACTCGAGGGGTGTCTCCACAGCACCCCACAAACCCTTCTGTGTGCCCAGGGTGCCCCGTGTCCTCCTCCCCCAGAGCTGCTCGGCTTCCCCAGGCAGGGCTGTGGGTGTCTGCAGTCACACAGGGCTCTGTGTGGGCCTGCCCGAAACACACGGGAGCCAAGAGAAACAAAGAAAGGAGGGAAGGAAAAAAAAAAGGCAACTTTTCCACTCCTGCTTGGGCTGAGTTTGTGCCTCACTGACAGCACCGACCCTCCCGTGCTGGCAGGGCAGGATTTGCCCAATCTCAGGAAAATCATCACTTGGAGCAGAGGAGTTGTGCCTGGCCCCTCTCCTCAGCCCAGCCCCCCCTCACTCTGGACTCCTCCATTGCTTTGGGGCAATTCTCCCCAAAGAAAAGCATAGGACAGGTAAATCTGGGTATAAATCATGTATGGACACAGCCACGCTGCCTTGTGGATTCGGGGGGGAAAAGAGGCTATTGAGGGACAGGTTTGAGGGGCTGTTAGTCCTGCAGGTTGCCCCACTGTGCCACATCTGAGGTCACCCCTGAGGGCAGCTGGAAAGCTGGCTCCTAACCCCCTGCAGGGGCCACGTCCCACCTGGTTCCTCCCCCAGTGGCACCATCTGTGTGGTATTTAGGTGAAGAGCCTCCTCACGTACACACAGTTCTGAAGGCCCTACAGAAACCTCATCTGCCTTGGAAGAAAACCCCTGAAAGATGATTTGACCCAGGAGAGATGATGGTTTGGGTGTTGCCAAAGGATTCCCTGGGGGACCAGAAGACCTGATGGACAATCTAGTGGCAGCCCCAGTGCTGGGGGTCACCAGCAGCTTTTGTCCTCAGGCGCTTCAAGGTTTGAACTCAGCTCCCAGAACAGGAGGGGGGTAGGAGCCCTCAAACCACCACGGTGCTCTCCCTCCTCCTCCCAGCCCTCCATGCCCTGAGGAAGAGATGAAGAACCCCCAGAGTGATGACATCTGGAACCTTCAGAGCCGCAGCTGAGCTGCTCTGCCCAGCTCTAACCCCACTGCTGGCAGCAGGGAGTTGCTGTGGCTCCCAGCTCGGAGCTGGGACCCAGTTCAAAAATGCTGGGCCCCAGTTCAGCTTGCTGGGCCCCAGTTCAGCTTGCTGGGACCCGCTGGAGGACGGCGTGTCTCCCAGAGCATCCCAAGGACGAGCAGATGGCGTGCTGGTGCCTCTTGCCTGGCTGGTGCCCAGCACGGATCAACCACGCTGCCATTCCCAGTCGGGTACTGGTGAGCACACGTGAGCCCGCTGCTCCCTGCAGGGTGGTGAAAGGAGGTTTCAGAGCATCTCAGCACAGCTCCTTCTCCTGCGAGAAGTGGGACACGCAGCAGGAGAGGGAGAGTCACCTGCAGAGCTGACACAGCACCGGCCTCCCCCCCACGGGCAG
>NW_008581316.1:2531-3972 GCF_000691845.1 Merops nubicus
GGACCCCTCTCCCAGCCACCCAGTCCCGCCAGAAGGCAGCCTCTGCCCATCACCCTTCACGAGGTGCAGGCTTCTCCCTCCCCAAAACTCAAACCCGGGGCAGCTCCAGAGTCCCCAGGGCAGCTCCAGAGCCCCCAGGGCAGCCCCCAACCCTTGAATTTCTGCCCCTTCTTTGCGTTTTCTCTTACCTGTTACACCCTCCTCTTGCTGGGACGAGCAGCAGCCCAGCCACGGGCAGATGTCTGCCCTGCAAGGGCAACATGTGGCAGCCACGGGGGCTGCCCGGGGTCACCCTCGCAGGGACAGCAGGGTTTAGGGTGCAGGGGTGGCAGGGCTTGCAAAGCCTCTTCTGTGCTCTCTGTAACGCTCATCCCCACACCACGTGCTGCCCACAGCCCCTGCAGCACCCTCCAGCCGAGCCCCAGGAATCCTCTTACGTGGGCTTTGCCCCAGTAATCGCATTAAACCGGCCCCTTCTCACCGGCACAGAACCAGAACGTAAAGGAGAAGGTGATGAGGAGCCGCCAAACCCCAGAGCTGAGCTCCTTAACGAATTAGAGAGACATTAGAGAGGGGAGAGCCCCGATGGGATCCCAGCTCAGGGCCAAGCCCGGAGCTTTTCCCCAGCCTGCTCCAGGGAAGTGCTTCCCAGGGGATTGGCTGCAGAGCTGTCGGAGCTGCAGGTCTGGAGCACCAGGGGACAAGCACCGAGTCCCTCCCGGAGAGAGGATCCTGGAGCAACCTGCCGAGGGAAGCAGAAAACCAGAGGCCGTCAGGAAGGCTCCTATCAGTCAAACCAGAAACTTGATAAATATTATTTTATTGTTGCCATGAAACTTCATGTTTTATCATCAACATGTGGCAGATGAGAAAAAAAACGTTAGGGGGAGAGGTTTTTGCTGTGGAGGCACGTGCTTTCACTATCTCTTCCCCCAAAACAACGTGTTCCCAGGACCGACACCGTCCCCACAAAGCTGCAATTTTGCTTTGTAGCCTTCCCTACCGAGATATTTTCAGCTAGTTTTTCTAAATATTACTCATAAAGGCCCCCTCCAGACAACCTCTCTCCCTCCCTGAGTTTGTTTATATGCTTTGAATTCTGTTAGGAAACCATCTCCCGACTTCAGCGATGTTTTATCCAAGTTTCCATATTTAGTTCTTTCAGCTATTCCTGCTCCTCAACCAGCCTTCCCGTGCACAGCCCGCTGCAGCCCAGGTCTCCCCTTCCCCTCCAGCACCCACCCTGAACTCCCCCCATCCTCCCTGCACCGAGGGATGCCCGTTGAGCTCTGTACCCACCGACCCACCCCGGGGACCCCAAATCACCCTCCCGGGCCCTGACCCCGGTACGAGGAGCCCAGCGGAGGCTTTGCCCACCAGGGCCGGGTGGTTGCCCACAGCCTGCAGTGCCAGTGGCAGCCCCGGGACCCCCTGGCAGGGC
>NW_008581316.1:4040-4455 GCF_000691845.1 Merops nubicus
CCCCCCGGGAGACCCGAGCTTGGCGTTATTTGAGGGAGGGACAGAGTTAAAGCTGGGGAAGGAGGGTTTCCTGCGGGCACGTGGCTCCGTGTCAGCCGCGGTGCGCAGCCTGCAGAGGCAACGCAGGGAGAGCACTGGAGGAATTTACCATGAGAGAAGAGAGAGGCTGCTCAGGGAGAAATTAGTGTTTGTGTTCGGGGAGCCAAGGTGAGTCCAAGGGCAGCGCGGGAGCCGGGGCTGCCTCGGCCCCCAAACTTTCTTCTTCAGAAGGAGCCTGGGCACCAGAAGTGTCCCCCCAGCTCCCGGCCCCCCGCGAGGGCCGAAGGGTATTGGAGCTGGGGGGTTCCTGTGCTCCCAAGGGAGTGGGCACCGTGGGCACCCAGGCTGGGCAGGGACCTCCTGGCAGCGCCTCAGG
>NW_008581317.1:0-26351 GCF_000691845.1 Merops nubicus
CCCGCGCCCTTCTCGGCAAGGCGCGGCCGGGCGGTGCATCGGTAAAGGAACCGCGACTGCAACATTCAGAATTGTTTTGGGATTCAGAAGAACAAGCCAATAATGCCCTCTCCAAAAAAAAAAAAAAAAAAAGGGAGGAAAAAACCCTCCAAACATTACGTTTACTGTATTTGTAAACCAAGCACAAAGCAAAACCTACTGAAAGTTTTACAGCAGGAACTGGTAAAATATCCTCCAGCAAACATGTTACGATGTGTTTTTATCTCCTTGTCTTTTTTCCCAAGCAAACCACTGAGACTCCATCTGGGCTCTTCTCACAACACAGCATCTCCTCAAGCTTATGGGAAAAGCAACCACTCCACTTGATATTTGCCATGTACAACCAACACAACCAGAGGCAACAGTACAAGGTCGTTCTTTTGCTACTGACATCTCATGGAACTTAAAAATCCTTCACAGTCTGTTAATCAAAAGATTAAAGAGGTCCCACCATGTCGTGGGACCCCGTGAACCTCAACAATGAGCCATTTCCCAGAACTTAATTATGGTTTGGTGACTCAGTGGCACACAAGTGCTCTTGAAGTAAACAATTCAGTATTTTAAATAAAAATTCTGCCCCTCCTGTAAAGAATTAGCTACTAATCATAAAATTGTTTTTGTTCCAATCTATTAAAAAGGAGAAAATAAAAAAGGAGAAATAACAAAGTTCTTTAATGAATTCTGTGTAAAAAGAAAAATTCTAGCGATCCAGGGTTCTTTGCCATTTTCCCTGACGAGACCAGGGCTTGGCATAAAGGCAGCTGTCACTTGTGTAAAATAACTAATTATGAAATGACTGTACGAAAAGATACTCTTTTGTTTAAAGCATTACACTAACATATCTGGCTTTGGCACAGTCTTCCTCTGGCCCACAGTTTAAAATGGAGGGTGCGCATCTTCTTTTTCTCCTCATACCAGCCTAGAAAACAAGTTTCTTGGAGCAGGTCTTGGTACTCCTTTGTGAATGTACAACATCTTGCCTATCTGTCATCTCCACTAGGTTGGTTCAACAACTGCCAAAAGATACACAGTAAACGTGAGCCCATTTGTAATACCTGCTTTGTACCTGATGGTGATTTTAATACTCTTTCCAGAAGTATTGGAGATTTTTTCAAAAGGATGCTTTTATCCTGCACTTTACATGCCAGAAGTAATTTCCTATTTTTCTGTCTAAGGAATGTGATACACAGACAGAAATCTTGTGGAAGTACAGAACTATTGATCCATTCTGGCACCCAAAACCTTGACTATCTTCTGAAGGCCCAGCACAGGTTGCTACTTCACATGAGCAAGAAAATTAAGTGGTGTCTACATTAACTTCAGCAAGTTCCTCTTGAAGTCATAGCTGTAGAAGTTGGAGGAAATCAGGTTCTTTTTCATTCTGCAACTAAATAGTACATGAATGGGCACAAATGGGAAAGAGGCAGGTGAATCACAGGTGAGGCTCCACCACATCAGGCCAATAATTTCTGGGAGCCTTCATGGGCATTGCAGAATAAGTCTCTTTCTTGCCAAAAGTGACACAATTTTTATGTTTCAGGAGGCTTCATTAGATGAGTGCTTTTGTGCATTGAGCACTCATTTGCCCATGAGTAGCTGAGGTCACTTGGCCCTGAGTCACAAGCTCTGAGCACGCAGCACTAACTTCAGGGGTTGCTATCTCACATCCCACATGATCCTGCTTGCCAGAGAGCCAAGGTGGCAGACCGGGCAGTATGCTCTTTCTCTGTCACTGGAGTTCAACCTTACTTTCATTTTTAACCAAGGTAATCCTCACATTCATATTGGATACTGCACATCAAAGTAGCAAAATTCTTATGCCACTCTGATACCGAGTTGTGTTTCAGATCTATAGCCTGGCACTAGGAAAAAAAAAATTCTATTTTTCCCCAAAGGAAAAAGACATCTTTTGGATTTTCATCTCCTCTGTCCTGAAAGGGTGATATTTAGGATTAATTCTCGGGCTTTGGTGTCCAATCTAGAAACACTATCAAGCCATATTGCCAATTACCACACTTCCTTTCTTGTCTCATAATGAAAGGCGATTAACCAATTAACATTAATCAATGCGGTTAAGCAATCTCCCACTCCCACCAAGTGCGTTCTCCTTCACACAAATGCATCGTATTAACCAACGGTTGTGCTGCTCAGGGGATGAAGGTGTTTTTGACCTTGTCCTGTTGCTTTGGGTTTAGATGGTGGCTGCCCATCTCCCCTAGGCCAGGGGCATGCTTTTGTAGTTTGACTCCCATCCCCTGTCCGTATCATGAACCACATGCTTCCTGGCAAGCCTCAGCCTTCCATTCCCACTCAGCAAGTGGCTGCCAGCTGCTCGACCAGCACTGCTGCTCCCTGTCTCTTCTCAAGGCAGAAGTGGGTGGGAAAAGGGATGCTGCACCTTTCAGAAGCACGGACAAGCCACCTGGCTCCCTGCCCTTCACTGGACTGTCCCTCGACATTCCCTTTTAAAAGCCAGAGGGAGGGCCATGGGATGGCCTGGCTCACCCACACAGGACCCTCCTGTAGCCCTGCCTGCAGCACCCGCTACCCCTGGCAGATCCCCGGCACCCGTACATGGAGCGGTCACCGTTCCTGGCTCTGCAGGAGCTGGGCTGCCCCCAGGGGCAGGAGCCTTGCGGCGGGAGGAGGGCAGAGCTGCTGGCAGACCTGCGGCCGGGAGCGGGCGAGGGCGCAGAGCAGGATGGCAGAGCACGTACATTTTGTAACGGGGTGCAGGGGACGGTTGGACTGCACGCCCCAGGACACCAGGCCCTCACGCTCTGCCCTGGCACAAGTTACGCCACATTTGTTTTTCTTGGCGGCTGTCTTGGCTTGGGGGTGATGAATTATGGGATGTATCATCTGAACATTTTGTTCTGCAAAATCCCGCTGCTGCTCTCACTTCTAACTTCACCTTTAGTGAAAAAGCTGAAGTAGTAACTCCACATGAAGAAAAATGACAAGGTAGCCTATAGGCTGTGTTGATGCCTAACTTAAATTTGTTTCAATATTGAACATTTCAATATTTAACAGCAAAGCAAAATTAGTATTTTAGAGCAGAGTTACACAGAGGATCTTGTACTAATACATATTCAGTGAAAAACATACTACCCTATGGCTAGTATATGATACCTATATAATGAGCAAGCAGCGTTCTCTTCGTTGTAAAACATACTGAACAACTAACTGTACATTGTGCAAGGAATACAAATTTATCCCATTTTCTAGGTATGTTTAATGAAAAGCCCCTGTTGGAATGGGCTTCTAGGCACAAGGTCAGAAGTGGACTTTGACCCATGATTTTCGTTGGTAGTCTAGTTCAACTCTTGAAGACACAAAAACATGCAATAAAGCACAGAATCAAAACCCCAGAGCACTGTATGTATAAACATTTGCAGTCTGTCCTGAAATACTTGATAAAAAAGGCAAGGAGCTAGCAAGCTTTCTAACATGAACATCCAGTAGTTCTGTGTAATCTTATCTTTTCCTCCTCACACAGACTCAACATGTGCTCTTTCAAACAGGGTACCGGTTTTACTACTTAGGCCAGAATTCCCTATTTTGACTTGCTTCATAAATGCTCTAAAAATTGCCAAGTACTAACAAGTGACGATTATGGATGCTCTGCATCAGTCAGGATCAGACCATAACATGATATGTGCAGGCATCGTCAATGCTTTTATAGTGTGAAAGCCAGAAAACTGCTATATGCAGATAAAAAGCTTGGTAAATCATAATGGTAATGTTACTGCTTTACAGGTTTTTGAAAGCACTTGTGTTTCAATAAGCAGAACTGCAGGAGGAACAATGCTAATTTAGATGGGTGAAGTCATTCCTCCTATAGACCCACACTGGTGAGACTGTGGTTCAGGCATATGGTTTGCAGGACTGACTGAATGATGAAGCTGTTGCTTTGAACGTATCTACAAAAAATAGACACAGCACCACAAAATGAAGTAATGCAAGATAAAAGCAACACAAAAGTTGGTTTTATAATTTCATAGAACTTAATGCCTTATTGTATCGGGGTAAATATATCTTTTCATAAGCTAGTGGAAATAATAATTGATTTTGTCATAGTCAAAGAGAGAAGAGTTCTTCTATTTCTGTCTGTTTCCCAGCAGCATGAACACAACAGAACAGCAGTTTCATAGGTATCATCGAAAGTATGCAGGGGAGGGCTGTAACATTACCTTTAAACCACCTGGACATCAAGGAGAACACCAAGTGTGTAATGTTTCTCTCACTCTGTACTTACAGAAATGAGTAATGTGATCTCACAGTCTCACTTAGTATCATGGTGTGGAGCTGTTGACTTGCCCTAAGATGTAAAAGCTCTAAGAAATCTGCTTATATTTGCCCTAAAATGCCGTCAGCATTGTCAGCCTTCTCTTTGCTTTACTCCATCCCCTTGCAGGAGCGGTGGCTCTCTAGCACTTTGCTTTGGCCTACTACGCCTGTACACAGGAGGGCATGAGAGGAGCACAGAACTCGAGGCAGCCCTGTTTAGTCACTCTTTGATAAACAGTGTTTTATTCCCTATGAGGGACTTTCTCAACATTGTTACAGAGCAAGCTAGTGGGAGTTGCCAAAGAGTAGCTGATGTGTAACTGTGTACAATTTTTTTCAGCTATTAGAAAAAAATTCTTTAATATAAGAGTGATAGATCATTGGAATGGGCTGCCCAGAGAGGCAGTGGAGGCCCCCACTCTGGAGTCATTCAAGGTCAGGCTTGATAGGGCCCTGGGCAACCTGACCTAGGTAGAGATGTCCCTGCTTGTGTAGGGAGGTTGGACCAGATGACCTCTAGAGGTCCCTTCCAGACTAAAATGCTCTATGATTCTATGATCAAGTGATGTTTATGTCGTTAGAGATTTAAGTCTTAATTCAGATAGAGCTCTACCTACTTCCATAAATATACAGTTGAGCAAGGATCCTGAAGAGCCAAGGATGATGGAAAAGCGAAAGGGAGAATATAAAAGACCTCATATTTAAGTGATTATTCCTGTGTTGTTTGAAGAGCCTTTGAGTCACATCATGGCTTACATGCTTGTTCTCCAGCATACCGAAGTTTCATTTAGACAACAGCTTTGACGTAAAACTTTTCTTGTTCATCTGTTTTGTTCTGTCAACTGAGGAAACATTAGCTCCCTGAAATCTCAACAAGGGACAGTTTATCTTCAACGCTCATTTCTCTTATTACTCACTGCAAAGTGTGTATTAGACAAATCTGTCTTGAATTACCCAATAAATCTCTACAACTGACTAACATCAGATAATCCCAAAGATACTAAATTTCAATGACTTTTATTGAAACTGGTGATTTTCCACCCTCATGATGAAACCGATGCAGAAAAAGAATGTTTTCTAAATGTCAGGAAGGGAGGTACCTGGCTGAATCTTGTTGACAAGAATGCATTTTGTCAATGCGTTTTATATATGCTGTGCATAAAAATCAGTGAAGCAGAAATGAGTATGATCTAAACTACAAATGTCACTCTGAATAGGGGTAAGTATTACCCTAAAGATTGGTACTGGCATTTGTTTGAGCTATTTTCAGGGATTCAGATATAAACAGCAGAATTAATGCAGCTTTAGGCTTTCTGCTTTTCTTAACCAGAGCTTCAGAGAGTTGCCACTTGGTTTAAAAAATAAATTCTAAATACTGAAAAATCGTTGTCTACATTGCGGGCCTTGAGTTACAGTGTGCAAATATATAAAACTTTGCAGAAAACCTTGGAAAAGAAAACAGAGGTGCTGCTACAGCATCTGGATTTAGCCTCGTGGGTTTTGCATATTGTGTGACTTGATGAGTTTCCAAACCTGAATCTATTTGTCCTAAAAACTGATAGCTGAATTGCAAAACCACTGAATTCTGAAATGTTCAACACAGATTCCAGACTTGAAACATATGGCTTAAATTCGATTATAATTGGGTCAAAACTTTGAAGAAGCTTATTTTCAACAGAATTAAGGCAATGGACCAGAAGAAGAAGCCCCAGCCAGCAAAACCTGTGGTAGCGGGATAGAAACTAGCTAAAAATCTGCTAAAAATCCTTTATACAGATCGGACTGATGGTCCTGGAGCCTTTGCCTGCAACTGCAGAAGCAGCACAATGAAAATGGGCATCAGACAGACGCTGATAGTGTGATACGCACCAAAAGGGGCCAGCACATCTCTGGATTTGTAAGCTCAGGCCTTATGTCAAGCAGTAAGGCAGATAATAACCCCGAACTAAAAGATGAAGGCATACCAGAGATACAAAAAAGCATCAGTAGTAGAAGAGGAGGGACAGACAAGTAAAGTTAAATGATTAAGGGGCTGGACTGATGCATATCAGTTGAGAGTTAACTGTGGCTTGGCGAAGTGACAGTAAAGCGAGCACACGATAACCATGCTCCAAAGAGAACAAGGGATGATGGAAGAATGTGACTGTTATGGGAAATTTGGTTAAATTACGCTAATAGTTACTGGTGGACATGTAATTAGGTTAGAGAGCAGCTATATTTAAAAAAGAGAATTCCTTCCTGGTTTTAGTTGATATTTTGAAATGGAGAAGCCCATATTGCTATTTCTGAGGCTTACCCAAAAGTTTATTTTTCAAAAGAAAAAATTCAATTACTTCAGTTACAATTAGGCTCAAGTTGGAAAAAGTTTTTTGCAAACAACCCCTTTGAAATTTCAAAATACAAAACACATGTTTTATAGATACATAAATATATTTATAATTATTATAAATAAATAAAGAGTTTCAAGTTACCTGGCAATAAGCTGGTGGTCATAAAATATGACTGTTTTAAAACTATCTAAATGCTCATTTGCTTATGGTTTTGGGCACACAGGAGTCATGGAGAGAAGGAATATTACTTGTGAAAATGAAGTAGAAGCTCTTATTTTTCTTCTTGTAACAGAAAATTCACTCTTGAAGGCAAGCAGAGTTTCCTAAGAAGTGTGCTCTAACCCCTATCACTCCTCATACCCTTTTTCCTGACCTCATTGGGGCCCCAGTGCAGAGAGCAGAGGGGACAACTACTACTTCTCAGAAGAAGCATGCATCCTGGTATTAAGTACAAACATTATAGATGCAAACCTACTGTTGGGTACAGACTGGAAGCAAATCACATAGCCTCAGTGTTAACAATGGCCTTTCAGTATGTCCAATAAAGCAGTGATTTTTTTTTTTTTTTAACCTCTCCTCTTGTTTGCTGCCTCATTTACAGCTAACAATAATAGAATCAAGCCCAGAAATGAAAAGAAAAAGTTTAATCGCTGATGATTTTGCTATCTCTCCCAAGCAAACAACAAAAGTCCACAACCTTTTAACCTTTTCCATCCTATTTGCTAATTAATTATTTTGTAATTAACCCATTATGCATCTGTCATTGCGTTTTAAATTAAATCACTTTAATTGCTAGTAAGTAGGGTTTATTTAGTTCCTGGTATGGTTGTATGGGGTAATGAGTGGGGAGCTGTTGAACCACTGTGAGTTACAGGTGGCTCTCTGCAAAACTGCTGAAGTTGCTGAAGATAAAGAAGAGTTAAGCTGCTTTCCTTAGGTGATTTATTTTAATGTCTAATGGCGTATTTCTAATGGATGGAACTTTACTGCACATATAGCAGGGCATTTTGTATTCCTTGTATATAGATCCCATTGGGCATTATTCTGTTTCTCATGCTAATAGTTCTACAAAATGCCTACAGTGTTTACTTTGCTATACGGTAGAACACCATGAAACACGACACAACTTTGTATTAACAACTGAACTTCAAATAAAAAGAACAGAGAAGATCACAGGGAGTGTTAAGTATGGGGCCAACAGTCAGCACACCTTAGTATCTCCATATAAAACACCATTAAAAATGAGGATAGACATAGAAGATTTTGTTCTCTGCAGCACAGCACCCTTTTACCCCTTGCGTGACCTGACTCGCTTCACTGACTCTGCAAAAAATAGCCACTTTTTTGCTGGGTTGGTTTTGTGCTGGTTTAGTGAGCTGTACCAGCCCTGCGAGGCAGCTGCCAGGCACCACAGCTGGCACGGAGTCAGTGGCAGGAGCCCACAGCTGCAAGGTGGGAAGCAGAGGGAGATGTCTCCTAAAATGGCACCCTCGAGGAACGCAGTATGGGTTGAAGCCTTTTCTATTAAACTAGGGTATTTATGGTTCTGTGCATTGAAATTACTTTTTAATAGTTAAAATAATTTCTGAAGGTTTCTGAAACATCTTTGAAGATATTAAGTCTTGCATTGGGGGTGGGAGGAAAGACCACATAATTCATTATAACTTTTTTTTTTAATATAGAACCTTATACAAAACTAGAAAGTGTTTGCTGCATGTTCTAGAGAATGGCAATATGAATTAGTAAGGTCAGGCTTCCCTTTAGTGCTAAATAAAGTCAAGAATCTAGTACTAATGAGACATGAGAATAAATTTCCAGCATGAATCCAAGTCCACACCTTTGCTCAGTAACCTAAACATAAATATGGGTCAAATAAACAATAAATAAATTCCACACATATGAAAGCTGACAGCTTTATCAAGCTGAACTTCCCACATAGCCTTCATTCTGAGAATTAATTAACAATACTGAAATCCAAGATTACCCCAGATGTTAAGTATTTTCTTCCCTGCTCCTATAAGGAAAAAAAAGTATGAAATTATAGTGGGTTATGGAACACATCTTAGTAAGACCCATACAGGCCTTCCAAAAGACAGTCTCTGTGTCCAGCTGTAATTAACCTTTGAAGCTTGCTCTGTCATTATGCATTTTTACCTTCGGCTATGGGGTACCAAGACACAGCACATGGCTGGAAGGTTCTGGAGGAGCACTTCCTTGAGACCAGATTTTTACCACTGCATTCATCCTGACGCCTTCCTTGCTGATCTAAGTAACTACACACTTCCATGGGCAGCACGCCTGGAGAGCTTACTCTGCCTCCCCTGCCTTTGTGCCATACTTCAGCAGAGTACCTCATCTCCGAGTTCACTTTGTCAGCACTTCCAGGTGTGGAGGAAGAAGATGAGGGACTGCAGAATGATGCAAAGGAGAATGGGAGGCATAGTGGCAACTTGAAAATTTTTAATAAGGAGCCTTTGGGTGGCCTTCAGGGACAGCATGATGTGTCAGAGAGAAGGTATCAAAAACTCAATAAATAGAAAAATCTCCTGTGTAGAGAGGAAGGATGCAATCATAAAGCTTATGTTTGCTTAGAAAAGAGGAAGAGGGGCAAAGATGAATTAATGGAACTGAATTAAGACTCAGAAACATCTTGCTAACGGCTGTATTCCCAACATGCTTTGATATTATATGACCCATCTTAATATGGCCCACATGTGACCTGTATTGAGATGATGAGGCTTTGAGCAGGTGTTCTAGAAACTTAGTCTATAGAGAAAACCCAACCTTTGAAAGAAGCAGACAGCTTTAAGGGTGGCCTGCACATAGGTGCACAGAGACAGGTCCATGCTGGAGAGAACACACAAGCAGCCCAAGCCTCCAGGAGAATAGCTGGGAAAGAGAGTGCAGGGGAAATTGAGTTGTAAAGCCCTGTTCTGCACTGCCTGCTTGGCCTGAGGTGTGAGCTGGACATCTGCAGCTTTCGCTTTCCCCGGTTTGCCAATTGTTGTCTTGGTACCTTCAGATCTTTTCAGTTTCCCCATTGCCTGCAATTAGCCCCTAACAGAGGTAAAGTATGTGAGACTTAAGGTATGTATTTATCAAAGTATTAACATTAGGGTTCTTGAGACGGCAGAAGGAGGTCAGTATGGAGGCTGCACCCTCCCAGTGTCTTAAGCAAAACCCTGCTATAAGCAGACACACTTTCCCCTGAGAACCAAAATTATCACCAAAATTACATGGGAGCATCTTATCCACCCCCTTTCTTAAGTTCATTAAACTCTCAATACTGTACTGCTTTGTGACAGCTAGATGACTGAGATACCACCAGGGTACCAATCCCAGTTTCTTTGTTCTCCAGAGTTAGTGGGATGCTCCAGGCTTTTCTTTTAAAACACAATTTCTCCTCTCTCCCTTCTGCTTTACAATTTGCCAGTTTTCCAATTAAACTCTCCTTCTGTTCTAGTTTCTGATTTTGTGTGACTGTGTAACAGGAAAACTGGATGCTGCCTTTCATTCCCAAGGATAAGAGATCTGGGGGCTCCACTACCAAACACAAAAGCCATGGCCCTAATGACTCAATCTTTGCCACACTCTTCCTGTGTGTCTGTCCTCTGAAGACTAGATCCTTGAGGAACATAGCTGCAAGGAGGGACAATCACCATTCAAACTTTAAAACACCCAGCACAGATGACTTCAAAGGTTAGCAGGAAGATACTGAATCTGACCAGGAATGGAGCACCAGGGGAAAGACAGTGACAATACAGGCTGTGGTCCCAGTGGTGCAGCATGTTGGACAGATGCAAAGAATTGGAGTTTTCTGCGCTAAAGCTCTCTGTAAACACAATGCACTAGCAAGGGATGGAAAACCCAAACATAAGGATTATCCGAGTCAAGTTACCAGATGAGTTCTCTCTGCTTATGTCAGGAAAACTTGTGCTAAAAACACAGAAGCCAAAGAGAGCCAGGGGAGAAGCCATAAACAAAATGACTACCCAGCACAAGACAAGATGGTAATTCCTACTTTTTTCATTCATTCATTTAGAGTCATCTCTACTTAACTAATATGCAGTTTGATTTATAGCCAGACTCTCAGACAAAGTTTTAACACCAGTCACATCAATCAGGAGAAGCAGAAGGGGATGTCATCTGCATTGCTCATACTGAGGCTTCCCATGATTTCTCTGAGCAGCATTCACATGGATATTGAAAAGGACCATGAAAAAAACACAAGTGATATTCCATATACTTCTGACCAGGCTTATTTGTAAACATGCTAAAAAAGCCTCATAGACATTCTTTTCCTCTTGCATTCCACAGTGTCTTGAGCAGTAACATAATAAGTGTTAAAAGCGACACATCAATCTAAATTAAGGATGTAGGTATCTTCCCATCCAGTGATGGGAAGCTGCTAATCTATCAGAGCAATTTTAGAATTAATAAGTTTCATAATTAATAATATATGGATCTAATCTACATTTAATGCTATCCAAATTACCTTGTGCTGAAAGAACAAGTTCTGTATAATGAAGAGAAACAAAGTGAAGCTCAGAGAAAAATAATTAAAGCTGGGAGTTGCAGTGGGAATTGGAGTCAGCACTGCCTCATGTTCCGCGTTGAAAATTAATTCTTACAGTAACCCAGCTTCCTCATTCATAAGGTGGAGATGATAATACTCCAGTTCCAACAGTATGCCAGTAAGATCTACAGATAAGCCATCAGAATTGCTATTATTAATATTATATATGCTTGGCATGCACTTTTTACTTCAAAACAGTTTTATAGGTTTTGTTTCTGGTTTACTCTCACATTTTTTAGACTTCAGAAGAGTTATTCTCAGTTCTCAATTTATTTACTACACTGGGTATATTCTTTGCCATTGACTTTAATTCTATTTTACAGCTTATTAGTTTTATAGGATTTTCTTCTCTGTATGATGTGGGAACACAGTAGTGTAATGATTCGACTAACACCAGTTCTACCAACCCGCCAGACTTAACAGGCTATTTCTTGTTGTATCCTATAAACACAGTGAGCAGCCAATCTGATATTTAATGATGCAAACCATAAGCAGAGGTAGTGATTTGTGCCAAGATACAATATGTGGAGATTGCAAAAGCTCATAATGAAATTTCTATGGAAAAAAAAGTACAACATGGAGGTTTTTGAGTTGTTCTTTTGTGCAAATCACCTTTACTATGAAAAGCAGATAATTACAAACCCCACAAAGACACTGACAGAATGACAGAACACCTCATATTGCCCATGGAAGGTATCTGCAACCCACTGTGCTTTATGTGGGAAAACTTCATCAGAAGAGGATTCCAGGATTCCCAGATTTATCTTCATGTTCTGCCATTCACTAAGTAAGAGACTTTTTAGTCTGAACGATAAAGTAGTTTGATTATGTGGGAAGCACAAACTGTACCAGCTTCTACGGAGGCCTTATTTTTTAGTGTCTGCGAAGTTGCTGAAGAATGTTACATAAGAAGTTATTTATAATGACTTAAGATTAGAATTTTCTTTGAGGTATCCTAACCAAATCGAAGGAAAAAAAAAAAAGATTTGTGAAACAGGATGAGGTATGTTTTAAAACCAGCTGCCTGGGTTTTCTAAAAACATCTCTGTAGATCTCTCAAAAGTGAGACTGGTATACTATTAAGATTTTCTGAAGAGGCATAGAACCTACAGCTTTATAGTCCAGGGTACAGGGGACTATAAAGTGCTGTCCTTGCTCACATACAGACAATAAAATGGAATAAAAAAAGCCTTAAAAATTCAGAATGAAAGAGCAGAGATGCCAGTAACGACCTGACTCACAATTCCTGAATGCTTGAAGCTGACAGTACTGGATCATTGCAAATGCTTTAGTAACACAGAGATCTCCTCACTCCTGAACAAACAGACATCACTGCAATCCATCAGTTTGCTGGAATTTGCAACCACGCTGGGCTTTATTTCCGAACTATTGTGGTCAACAAAAACAGTTGACCACAATTCTCTTTTCTTAAATCATACATCCTTTTACTACATTTTACATGCATTTCTTCATTTTGGTTGTATTCATCCTTACACTTTTTTTTTGTAGAGCAATGGGCTACAGTTCATGAAAAACCTTCGCAGCTGTAGAAATATTCTGTTCGATCCTCCAGGACAGATTTAAGATGTCACAGTCAGCTTTACAATATCTGTCTGTATTAGTCATCCTGCTAGCATTAAGATAGTAAGAGAAAAGATAAGGGTTTCCTTTAAGGCCCACTGAAGCAGAAGGAGTCTTTTTATTGACATCAACTATTTTGTACCACGTTTCTCTAGCAGGGATTAGGATAAAAAGAAGAGCTTCTCATGCCAAATTCTGTACTTCTTCATGTGTGTGCATTTTTATTGAGCACGCTCAGTGAAGTCTACTAGGACCATCATTCCTGCAACCTTTATGCAGTTTTTTACCTTACTTTATACATAGCATGTCTGGGCAAGGGGCCAGGCTTTCATATTTTACAAAGGAATCCCTTTTCCTCTGCCCATCGGAGTTCATACCTTTGCTTCACCCTCATATTTACTATACTCCCTTCACCAGGTTCTGAGAAGTTGGCCCTTTGTTGGGCCAATTTGGGCCAAAATGTAATGGGCCCAACTTTCTTGGGCCCATTACATTTTGGAATCAATAAACTGGCAACGAGATGGCTTTTTCAAAATCAGGCCCAAATTATTTGCTCACCAGAATACATAATTTAGGGACATTACCTTTAGGGACAAAAGGGTCTGCCTGTTGTGCACAGGAGCCCAGCTCCCCTCGGACATCTTTGCCAAATTGGCTCGCACTTGCTGTTTTCATGCAAGCCACTGCCCTCAGCTGCAGGTCACACAGCCTCTGGCAATGCTCTGGCCCCTGGTCTCCTGTTCCTGCAGCGGCACCCAAGGTCTGTTTTCTTTCCGAACTGAAAACCTCCTGTAGAACCCAAGATGGTGATCCCAGCTCACCTGTGGAGTCTGTGTGGGAATTTCCATCCTTGGGAAGCTGCCAGCAAGGCAGAGTGACACTGCCAAGCTGCTAACAAAAGCTACTGATAGCTGGATTTCACTGATGGGAGCTCGGTGAGAAAGAGCCGAGGGAAGCGGAGGGCAGGGGACCTGCTGGGGAATACAACTGTGCAGGGCCAGCAGGACCTACCACGTCACCTGTGGCCAGGGTTACCTAGGAAGTGGTAGCTGACATACCATGTTGGGATGGTTGTAGAAAAACTGGCATCAAGGGCAGAGAAAGCAATTAAGGGCAGGCTGTTTATCTGGGAGGGGACTGGACCAGAGAAAAAAGATACAAGAGCAGCAAAAAGAGTCAAGAAGTGTCAAAACAGTTAACAGCAGATGCAAATAATGTTAACCAGGGCTGCTTGGGGGCATCTACCAGGTGGCCATAGATTGACCACTTCAAGACGCCCTTGACTGCTACAGTCTGTTACCCTAAATCAGGACAACCAAGCAAGCTTGCAGTTCTGTGCCAACCTGCTGCTGCAGTCAGGAGGACTGTGAGGAATGAGCACAGGAACAACCGAGGCAGACAGATCAGTATCTGGTGTTGCTGTGGTGGTACCCGTGCCAGGCCTGACAGCATCAGCCTCTTCCTGACCTCCTCCTCCTCACACACACACCAGCAGAAGGAAATCCTCTCCTATCAACACAGCATCATCTCCCCAAAATGGCTTCAGCTAAACCAATACAGGCAGTGGCCCTTTTCCACTGCAATAGCTTCATACGTATTAGGGGCTTTGCCAGGATAATTTCACTAGCTAGGAGGGAACGATTATTTTTATATGTCTCTAAACAACATAAGTCTGCTGGCAAAATCATCCAGAATTGCTTCACTGCTTGCCTAGTCTCAAAGAAGGAGTTAATACCTTCAAATTCAGTGAGCGGCAGAGCACGCAATAAAACTGAATTGGCCATATTTCTTCACAAAAACGCTACATGAAATTACTGTGTTCTTACACCGAAAGCATTATTTTTGTGACAATAGGGACTGGACAAACACAGAAGTCTCTTCCTTTCAAATTGTGTTTTCCACTGGCACTTTTCTAAAATAACACTTGTATCTTTTTTTCAGTTAGTTTCATACAGACAGAGTTTTCCTTGGAAGTATTACCGTCTTTAGATACTGCACAAATTATCCTTAAAAGAGGACAGCATATTATCCTCAGACATACACAAATCCAAATACCCCCACTCAGAGTGCAGACTACTGATGCTGATTAGTGAAATAACCAAGGCTTAGTTTTCCAGCAGACAGATGTGCTGCCTTCGGGTGCCCGTCTAGGCTTCTGCAGTTCTGCTTCAAACACAGTGAGATATAGGAGAGGAAAAATAATTCATCTACATGAGCAATATCCTCAAAAATAAAGGAGAATCCTAAAACTCTGAACTGGAGATAGACAAAAAGAAGAAAAAGGGGCTTGTTCATTAAGGAGAAGAGTTAATAAAATCCAGAGACCAGCTTGCATAAAGAAATCTGACTGGCTCCACACCAAGACATCCACAGTAGATAGAAACCCAGAAACTTCACTACACATATTGCCTCTTACTCTCTACAAGCTTTTTTTTAAAAAAACCTGTTCCATTTTCTCAGAGACAGCAACTGAATCTCCACTGAACAGCAGCTCCTGTGTTCATAGCACATTTACAGCTGAGCAAAGCACCCTTCAATGTTGCAAATGCAAACAGTTGCACAAAGCAGTGTAACCCTGGAAAATCCAGGCTCTCCTAGGAAGAATCAGGGACTTGGTATGTTAGCTGTTGCCAGCATTCCTCTTGTTTGGTTTAGCAGCCCACTAGAATATTTAACAGTACCATACATTTAATGCTTTCTCATGAAGAGGGATATTTGATATATAGTGCAATTTTTAATAGGAATAAGATTTTGAGCTGCTAAAGAAAAAGATCTATTTGTTGGGATTTGTGCATCACTGAAATAGCCAATAGTCTGGAAGTAAGTCAACCCACATGCAGTGTCAAAAATCATATCTGCAAGCTAAGTAACACAAAATAACCTCTATGCTTTTTTTGTTGTTACTGCACTGTGGGGAAAATGTCTGACATGCAGGTAAAACAATTTCTGGTTTTTATTATTAACTATTGAATTTCCATCAAATTTTAAAATAATGAAATCAGATGGAAAGAACTTGTACTTATTTAATTAAAAAAAATCAAAATTAATATACAGGCAAATGCCTTTCCATAATTCTTAGGCAGCTGTAATCACAATTCTCCAGATTTTTGATCTAAAACTTAGTTTTTATTTGGGGCTCAGAAATAACATTTGGTAGCTGTACACAAAAATGGTCAAAAGTGAAGCTCCTCTTTACAATGCTCATTGGCTCCCTGTTTCATAGGGTTTGGATAAAGATGAGACTCCCAACTGAAATACTTTGACATTGCAAAAGTAAAAAACTGAGAAGCAGTCTGGTCCTGAGTCATAGCCTGATCCTGCTCCCATTTAACTCAAGAGAACTTCTACCCACTGCTTATTTTCTTCCACAGAAAAGCAGAGACAGCTCAAGGCCGTAGGCACAGTAGGCAGCAGCCTAGAGCAGCACGTTGCCTACACCACCCAGGAGAAGATGGAACGCGGTGCTCATCTGCAATTCCACAGCCCTCACTAGCACACCGTCTCACAACTCAGATGTACCGACTGAGACCAAGGGCTTCAGCTGAAACTCTAGCAGGCTACAAGGACGCGGTGTTCCTAAGTCAGCTGCTCTGGAACTGGATAGCTGATTTCTGAAATATTTTTCTGTCTTACAAAATTTGTATTACCATGTAATTTGCCTCCTGAAGAAATTAATATTCTTATGTATTCACCAAATAAACCTTCAACTCATACTGGGGAATATTTGTTTCTCTCAGGATTCTTCCACTGATGATAGACATTTTGTTTTGTTCTGTTTTTTAAATCCATGTGAAACAACTCCAGGCTGATTTCAGTTCCACGCTGCGCATCTCCAGCACAGACTGCAATTTTTCTTTCTGTGGTTTCAGGGAATATTTAAATATTTTATAATTAAAAGGACAGCTTTAGCAGGGATACTGAAAGACCCCCACCATAGCCAATGCTGCCTGCCTAGCAAGGAGGCGCAGGGCTGGAAATCAAATCAAAGAAGATGAGAGACTGGAATCGGAAAGTCTCAGCGCTGCAAACGTGATCTGCTGTGCACATGACACTTTCCTCCTGCTTTCAGGAGACAGGGATGGTATCTGACTTGCCTGGCTTCAGAAGTGAGCACTGTCAGTCCAAATTCTCTAGCTTAGGGACTTAGCTTCCACTCCTCTCCAAGGCATCTCTCGCTATGGGCAGCTGGAGTGGGTTCTTGTGTAAGTGCCACAAGGAACCACAAGAACTAAGGCTGAAATAAAATTGAAACTTTAAGAAGTAGGCATCACAAAACAAAACCTTCATGCATTTACCTACAAAGGACTTCTGTACTGTGATTAGCATTTTGATTTCCAAATAAAGTCACTAGTCCCTCCAGTGTGCAGGTGTTTAGACCCTTGAAGGAACATTAGGATAAAGCACATATTCAGTTTGTTACTATTCTTTCATCCCCCCTTCATACAGACTCCTAACGTTTCATCTTTCTGGTCTCCCTTAAAAGTCAGAAAATATTAAGAAATCAGTGGCTGTTTAGTTGGTGCTTTAGTTGCCAAAGTATGACTTGAATGGTAGTAATACGCAATCCAACTCAAATGAGTCTCTCTATGTCCTCACCATTTCAAGATTACCCAAAAGATTACACCTCCTTAGAGCTGTTTATATCAGAAACTTCACATGAAAACCTGGTATTCGCAACTTCTTTGTCAGAAACTGTATCAAGTGTCATTAGCTTTCCAAACAAAAGCATGTAGAAAACACTTTCACCAATAAGAAGGGAAATGTATCAGGAATCCATTACTTAGAAGACATTGGAATTCCTATTATTTAATTCAGGGGTTTTATGTGATGATAATTTCTTATTAAAAAAACGAGGGGGGCTGTTAAAGATGTTATAAAAGTACTGTCAGGGATTTTAATGAAGAAAATATATCCTTGGATGCTGCCAAGAGAACTGGGGAGATTTTTGCAGCGAAACATATTCTGATTTGTTTTCCCACATGGGAACACTTTCCCAAAATAATGTCAATAGCTGATTCCCCCTGTAGGGCTTCAGTCTTTTAGCAATGATCAGTCCACAACCTTCTGCATGAATTCTGATTTGCAAATATAAACCTGAAGGTTTTGCACATTTCTGTAGCTGGCTGCAAAGGATTTTCATTTCAGTATAATGCTACATTACTGACTATGTGCTAACGCTCTCACTCCTTCTCTGGGCTGCTATTACAAGTCAGTCTTCTGGTAAGGAAATCTGGGTTTGTTAATCTTGCCAATACTCTGCACTGTGTCATGTGCTGCTCATTAGGAACCACAGGCAACCAGACTGCCTCAGCTGATCAGTTATTAAAGTTACAGGAGCCTTTCCCATCTCGCTGGTAGTGAAGACGTGAAGTCTGCCACTGTGACAATTCTCTTCAGAATAAGAAAAGCAGCAAGTGGTAATTAAATCAGGTGCCACGGTAGGCTGTACAGCAAGCAGCATTCAGAATGAACGTTGGAGTGTGAAGCAGTGAAAGCTTGCTTCCTCTTTCCAAGAAACAAAGCAGAAAGTTAAACACTGAATAAACTCTCTGAAATAGTACAATCCACATGTATTTTCCCAGTTTGGGTATCATAATGAAACATCCCCAAGTCTTGCGTTAGGACCTTAATTGCAGGTCTCTACAGGTTTTTAGCATTTTGACAAGTCTGACGTTCATTCCCTCAATCCAAGCATCAGCTCCAGGCCAGCGGTGGACTTACTGTGTCCATATGGGCACCCTAGCAGGGTGGGTTCTGCTGCAATTAATGAGCAGCAGGATTTGCAATATATGCAGGGTAAAGTAGTGAAGGACAGAAAATCTGAAAGGATTTTCATCTTACAGGCTTCTATATAAATTCTGGTATACTAGAGGTTACCTGTTGGGTCTACTATAGCATGTCTTGCATGAGACAAAGTGAAGACCTCACCATGTGGGACTATGGGAGATTTGGTAGCTGGTGTTGTCTCTTGTAAATCCAGGCCCATTTCTACCAGCCACAACCTACCCTAAGCAATCTTCTCTATTGCTCATCTCTTCCTTTAATTAGAGTGTTTTTCCCAATACAGAGTTCTCTTACTGTAAATTCAACTCCCAGTGTCCTGCTATTTCCAGAAACAATGCTGGATTTGCCTCTTCTTTGCAGCTAACTTTTATGTATTTCATGAGAACTCTTATCATGGTCTTCTCAATCACCTTTTTGCAAAACTAAGGAGCTGTGCTTCACTAAACCTTTACTTAGAATACAAGCTTCTTAAGCCTCAGGTATTTCTTGATATTTGTCTAGACTCTCTCCTGTTGCTCATTATCTCTCCTACAACACTGAATGAGCAGGTACTCCACCTGGGACCTCAGCAGGACAACGTAGCTATGTACATATTTTTCAGTCATTACTTTGGGCAATCCACACATTAACGATTCCAGATGATTTCCTTTGAAGTAAGTCTGCTTTCAGTTTAAATTAAACTATGCGGACATCACACTGAAAGAGGAATAAAAGTATCCATTTATGTAGCTTGCCTGGAGTAGCTACTCTATCTCCAGATTTTAGCCGACATTTTTCCAAATTAAAGTTGTCAGAATGTGCACATATGCAAATGTATGCATTCCTCCATTTCAGACCTGATGTCTAGATCGATCCTGCATAAGATGGATAAACTTTCAACAGTTCTGGACTTAAGTGACAGCTACCAAAACAGAAGGCGAACGTTAGTCAGCATTTTGGAAAAAAAAAGTTTCACAATGCCATCTTTTTCAGCTATCTAGATTTTGTTTTATTATTGTAACAGACATTATTATTATTGTTCACCTAAGAATATGTTTAAACGAAGTCTTAAGTGTTATTTTACAGGATTAACCAGCACATCACAGAATCAATTTTCATTCACAGCACAGAAAAGGTCAGGATGCAAATGCAATATGCTAAAAATGGATCTGCTCTGAGTAATGCCCAATCAAGTTAATGAAACTAGATCCTGAAGACAAAGTTTAGCTTTTTGTTTTACCTCTGATATTTTAAATCTGTTCTACAGACTAACGCTTGATTCAAAATGTCAGGGAGAAAAATGAGAAATTAAGTAATGCAGAAATAACATTTTCTGTCATTATGAACAATCTATTTATACAGTGGCAATCTTTGCATTACTTTTTCCATGAAAAAACACACTGATTACCAATCAAAGTTTATTCTGCTTCTCTTCAACTTAAATAGAAAAAGACTAGAGTATATACATGAATTGTAAAATTACTTATTACTTCTACATATATTAACTGAACACTAAAATCAGATTATCATAACTGATCTGATTTTGTACCAGGGAAGCAATAATTATTGTTTAAGCTATTTGAATGCAACTACGTAATTCTGAAGAGCAGTCTAACCAGTGTAATTTTGTAGGCAGCAAAGAATTTTGCAAATTTTTTTCTTAGAGATTGAGAACTTAATATCATATGAAACATAAAGCCATAAGTCAACTGATGCAAAGACCAATGACTACATAAAACCATTATTAGAATATTTTTTCCTCTATTAAAAATCTGAAATCTTCAGATGGATGGGGAGAGAGAAACGGAAATCATTAAATGCAGTATGTGTACCACACTTAAAACACCCCAGTTTGCAAAAAAGAGAATATCTGAAACATATGCAAAATATCTAATAGTTATTGCACCTTCAAAGTAGCTATGGCAAAGTGATTAATTTCACCTATTTATGGACATGATAACTGGTGCTTAATGCCTATAAGTGCAAGTTCTGCTGAGTAGAATTGCTCAGGAATAAATACAGGATTTGATAGGTATAACTGTTTTATGCACATACATCTGAATCCACCCATTCAAAGTCCTTTGAGACTAACACATCCTGGAATAGAACATAATGGAAAACAGGCATGCTGTAGCAAAGCACACATAACTTTTCCCAATTGAACTATCCTTATCTGTTAAGGGGAGCTTCTGTTCAGCATAAAGCTACTCACATTTGTAATTCTTCCCAGCATGAGATTTCAAACAGATAGGGCTTTAGTCTTCTTTTTCAGACACATTTTTCATGTTTCTCTTTCTTAATTACCAATAAGATTAACTGCTAGATCCTTCCATCAAAGTGTTATTATAGTGATAGGCATTAATATTGGGAACATAAAAAGGAATAAAATTCAGTCTATCTTCAGTATTGCAAGGGTTCTAGATCCACAACAAGATGCCAGAAAAAGATGCATCCAAGGATGGAAAATGTGCTGTTACACATGCTCTGCCATTACAGACATGCAGATCTCACAGGTCAGAACAAAGACTGCATCACTCAGAGGCAGTCCTGTGTAGAATGAAAGATGGAGAATATGACATTTTCCTCTGTTTCCTTCCTAAAAATTCCCAACATTTGTTTTTGTCCTCTGATGGACATTCAGCTGTTATCTTTATAAAAGCTTCTATTAAACACTATCACTATTTTCCTGAGTGCTCACTTGTCTGCTATCACTGCAATTCTTCTCCACATAAGAAGAATGTGATATTTACTGTCACTGAATGTCCTCTCCCATCTTACTACTCAGTCACACTCAATACTCTTGGATCCTTCCACAGCTCTTCCCAGGTTTGACTCTAGCACTGTCAGCAGGCTTTATTACTTCAATATTACCCCTTTTCTGTATGTTGAACTACTCAGATGCTTGGACTGATGCCTATGGGACTCCACTGGTAACTTCCCTCCATTGTAAAACTTGTCCATTTACTCCCTGTCGCTTCCTAACTTTTAACCTCCTATCAATTCACAACAGTTTCCCTTTCATCACACAGCAGCTTTAATTCTTTATGAGCCTTCAGAAAGAGCCTTATTGAAAACTTTTGGAAAACCAAGTAGATTATAACTGGATCATATTTGTTTCCCCAAAATCATTGTCTCTCCTGGAGAACGAGGATAGACTTGTGACTTTTGACTACTCCCTGTTACGCTATGTTGTTTAGTCTGCACAATGAACAACACAATCCTAAATTATAATCAACTCCTCGTTCCCATTCATTTCACCCCACAGCACTAAACTGCAGCCATGGTTTGATAGCAGTCATCACCCCAATTAGCTCTTTAGCTACGTTTGACAGAGTCTGACTGTCAGAAAATGACCTTTTATGATTTATGGAAAAAAAAAATCTTTTACATGATCACTATTTCCTATATCAGTTTTTAATTTCCTTCTTTCTCCAATGCAATAAAAATGAATGGAGATGTGGTAGAGGGGAGAAAGCGCTCAAAATGAAGAAGGTAGCTTTTTAGAGATCATTGCAAAGGAAACCAACAAGCCTAATACCAACACAGTACCCCAAATTGTGGGCTCCCAAGCTCATAGATTACTTCAAAGCTTCAGGGGACAGAGGAGAAGGATATTTCCAGTGTAATTCTCTAAGGAAATAAGGTTTATTGGAGCAGCTGTGCACCACTCCATCACTTTCCCTCCCTCTGTCTCATACCTTCTGCCTCTGGGATGGCTTCCGCCCAGCTCAACAGGGACACCGAAGTCTGAAAAACCTGCAGGTTTGGGCAAGTGCCATGGCTGGGCAAGAGCTGGGTATGGGGAAGAGAGGCCAGTGGTGCCTCTGTTGACCGGGAAGCTTGGAGGAGTCACCACTGGGAGGAGGTGCTGGGACCAGGACACCACAGCAGCACCTGGCCTGGGGCGACCCACAGCACAGCACAGCACTGAAAGAACAGGGTGCAGCGCACTGTTGAGTGGTTTTGTGCATAGCTTCTCTCCACATCTGACAAAAATCCTTCCTGATGATGGAAATTTCATGAAAACCCAGTCTGGGGAATCGGGGTCATGCACCCCGTGGGCCTGCAGCCTCTCAGAGACTCTGAAACAAAGGCTGCAGCCGGGGTCCCTGGGATGTGCAGGCAGAGTCAAGGAGTGCAGGGCCCCCCACCCTCAGCAGCTGGGGAGCGCATCTTACCCACTGGCCTAGGCAACACCAGGCACCTCACTACGGGGCAGTCTGTCAGGGATGGAGACAGGGTGTCAGGGAACTGTCCCCTGGGTCTAACACAGGCTTATTTAATCCAAGAGGCTTTGCTTTTCATTCAGAAAAATGTAATTTTCCATCCAAAATTTCCTCCTGAGACTCTGTTAACAGAGCTTTCGTGTATTTCACCTCATGCTCTCACACAGCAATAAAGCAGTTTTGTCACAGTGTAGCGGTAGGTATAGACTGATGATTAAATATTGAGCTTTTACTGTCATGTCTAAGGAATTTTGGCTGGCTGGTAAAATGGATAGCAGACAAAGGCCAAAGTACAGTTATTCACACCCTGTTTTATGGTTTGGTTTTTCTCATGTTATGACATGAGATGCAAGAAACACAGCACAAAGGTTTCTATCTGCTAGAAAAGAGAAATGGAAGAGTCCTAACAGAAGAAAAATTCATGGTGCTATTCCCATAAGTATTACAGCATTTATCTTTTGAGATAGTTATAACTATTTGACTACATGCAGAGATACAGATACATATGCATGGACACACAGTGAAAAACAGGAAAGGCTTATGTCTTATTCCATAAAACAACAGCCACATAGTGAAAATGGTTTACTTGCAACATATTATATGCAACTAGGATGTCCTTTTAGAGGTGGGTATATTATTACAGATTCAGGTTCATCCGAAGAAATTATAAACAAATCAGGTAGTGCTTACTAGAAGGGTTATTTTTTCCCCCAGCTTTATGACTAAAACTTTACAAAATAAATCTTATGGATCAATCTTGATAAAAATACTTGAAAGCGGGAATGTAAGAGCCACAGCCACCTTTCCTAAAGCTGTTTTCCAAGCAAAATCCAGGTTCCAGGTTCCAGAACACTGGATTCTAGAGCTTGCAGCCAGTTACTTTTCCTAAGCAAAATCCAAAATCTCAAAAAGTAATGGTGTCTAAGAATATTCATGTCTAGAAATGCATGTTCCATGAGAACTTTTACTCTAAAAGTAACCTTCTTTAATTTTATATACATTTTTAAAGAAACTGAAGGTGTGAGCAAATCAAAGCACAAGATGGGAATTGGGGTGGGGGAAGCAAAAAGCTTCCACAAGTTAAACTGTTATACACTACAGAATTTTGCATATAGCCACAAACAGGTAGGTCAGAAAACAAAAACACATGAAAGAGTTGAAAAGTGAAACAATTTAGGTTTTAAGAGCCAAGACTAATCATCTCTCTTTCCTTTGAAAAAGAACAGTCTAAAAAAGCATCATGAAAATCAAGTAAAATGCCACAATAAAAAGATGTATTATGTACCAACAAATACTTAGTGTTTGAAGAGACATCACAAAAACTGCATCACAGCCTTTGAATAACTATTTAATCCCACCAACAATCCTTAGTTTAACTGTGTACAAAGAGACAAAAAGAAGTGGTTTAGGTGTCACTTTCTCTATGTTCAGCTCACAAAAATAGGTATTTGCTTCATTTTTTTTTTTTCCTGCTGGTAAGAAATCCAGAATAAACAGGGGCTTGCTTTTTTGTACATCAATGCTTATCTTTGCTACGTTAACCTGAAATAATTTTTCATCCCATATCTTTGGGCCGCACACATAAATATCAGAGAGTCAAATATCATAGATAAAAATGAACCTGGTTTAGAAACAGACTTTCTACCATGATGTATTGCAAGCAGAGAGTTAACTTTTTACTTTCCAAATCATTAAATACTGAAACATTCTTTGAAATGTTAACATTTAATTCTTTAATAGCATCCTCAGAGACTTCACAACTCTCACCTAATTGGAGGGTAATAGGTTACAGCTACTTTTACTGCTGCACTGGACATAACTATTTTTCTGTGTGCTTTTATGTTATGCCAAAATTGCCTATAGTGCATATGAATAAGTTTGAGGGAGGGGGTGTTTTGGTTGTTTGTTTGTTTGTTTGTTTGTTTTTAAGAATGTGTACACACTTAAATGAATGCTTTTGCTTTCTGCTTTGGCTTTCAACAAACAGCATTTCTGATCATGCAGCATCTCACTATTGTTCCTGTCCATACCCACCACATCTGCTCCGCAGAACTTCCTAATTTTTATTTTTTTTTCTGTAAATCACATTGTATTTTGTATCCAAACCTTACACAGAACTGTAAAAGAATTTAATGAAATGTCCTCAACAGCCTATCACTGAGCCCTGCTCCATGTGTGAGAAGTGGTCTGACCTCAGCTGGGCTCTGCATTTGCCTCTCCCTGCCTTTCTCTCTTTGAAAAAGGTCTCTAAATGCCACATCTTGAAAAGCATGGAAAGGAAATAGACACTTGGAAATCAATCCACCATCTGCAAAAGAGCCGACAAAGCAGCAATGAAGAAAAAGAAAAGGAGACTCACCAAGATACATCCTGATGTATGGAGAACGGTTTTGGGAGCAACCCTCAACAGTCTGGAAGTTAATACTCTGCTTCTCTCCTCTTTTCCTTTCTCAGTCGCCCCCACTCCTAATTTCCCCATTTAAGGCAGAAAATAACAAGGCAGAAGATGCCAAGAGACTTTCATGACATAAACAATAAGGCCTCCCTGTGCCAACATTTCCTTTAAAAACACTTGCCAATAAAGCTCCTGGAGGCCAGCAAGAGAAAGAAATGCCGAAACAGCCGTGACATGAACTTGGCATATTTTCTGACTCACTCACTTCCCTTGAGACAATCCGTCCAAGAGAATGCTGAAGGATAATGGGAAAAGAAAATTTCTTCCAGTGAGAAGGACTTAAGCTGCCCATGCTATACAAGAGAACTGCCAATTAACTTTATTTCTGTTTACCTACAGCCTCGCTCACACAGCCACCTCTGCTGCCATGTTTCCTGACTCACACGCTCATGTTTGCACATTCATCTTGTAATCTTGATGGCTCGGAAAGGCAGGGAGATTAAAAACAAAAAATAATCCTGAGAATCCCTGATTCCACATACTGTCTGAACAGCAGGGAGAATGATCAATAATTGATAAAGGGTAGCCAAACACTTGGCCGCTTCACGTATTAAATCCAAACTTCCTTTTTCCTTATTGCTGCTATTTATACTTCTTTTGTATCTTTTTAGTGCCAGACACGCTAGTCTATGAAACATTAAGGATGCTCATATATCTTGTGCGTTTTTAATGAAAGACTGTCAAAATTATTTTGTCTCCTCGATCCATCTCATTTTGAGTAATACCATGTTTTCAAAACTAAATGGCATGTTAAGAAGCAGAAATTAAAGTCTCTTTGGAAATCAGCATCTTACATCCGCAAACACGCATTCATTCCCTCCCTCCCTCCTGCGGCACAGCCGTCCCCTGCCTGACCCCCTCATGGGCAGGAACACAGGGGTTCAGCTGTCTCCTCTCACCCACACCTTTGTCTTCACCTCCAGCACAGAAAGGCCCTCCCGGAAGGCTGCAGCCCAGCTCCCATGGGAGGGGATGGGTAGGAGGCAGGGCAAAGCCCTGCTGAAGGCAGGGCCAACGTGGCTGCTCCTCCACCATGGGGTCCCAGCCGCTCCTCCCCGTTCGAGCACAGTGGTAGGCCGGTGCAGCAGGGC
>NW_008581317.1:26382-34358 GCF_000691845.1 Merops nubicus
TCCCTGTTCGAGCACAGTGGTAGGCAGATGAAGCAGGTCTCCAGCCAGAGTTTGCTCCAGGGCTGCCACCCTGCTGCACCCCCTCTAATGCCAGACTGGGCATCAAACCCCCACCTTATCTGAAGACAGGAATTTTTGTTGCTTTGGGAGGGATGTTTGATTATCAGTCTCAGTCTTGTGATGTGGAGACACAACCCCTTCCTTCCACAGGTACCTGATTCAGGGGACAGTGCAGAGATCCATCCATCCCTCTGTGTGAACCTTGCACCCTGTCACTGAGTCAGAAATGGAAAGTGAGCATGAGCTAAGAAGGCAGCGAGAGCTGCCAAGTGCTCCTCACTCGGCTAAGGGTTGTTATTGTTGCTGGGGTTTCTCTGGTATTGCATTCAACTCCTTAGATTAGCATCAGGGTATCACATATCAAAATAACCACTAGTGAGGATTTGCTGGGCTGCTCAGAAGTGAGGGTTCACCATACCTCCACCAGCTGAATAATTTTACCCTAATGTAGTCTGATATCATACAGCCCTGGTTTCTACTTCCTAATAACTTGTTTGCTGCTTTAGCATTTGGGCTTATGTCACACTCAGCAAGTCTCCTGACTCTCCTCAAAGAGCCTGCCTACCCTGAAGACCCTCAGCACCAGATTGCACAATTTTCATTTGTTTTCTTAGTGATTTTCTTTTCTTTCTTTTTTTTTTTTTTTAATTCCCAGTTAGTATGGCTCTGCTGGTATAATACTGTAGTATGCTATAATGTATATAATCTACAGTAGAAGTTATCTACTAGCTCACCTTTACTCCATTGTGACTGCTGGGCACCTTATTAAGACACACAGACACACACAGTGCAAGCTTCTTTTTTCTTAACCATCTTTTTCTGCCCACTTGCAAAGCTAACACTGGTTTGTTTTTAGGTTTGTTTTCATCAAAACCTGAGAAAATATGTGTTTTTTGTAACACCACCAGGGTAAGCCATCTGTGGTTGGCTGGCAAACTTTAAAATTCAGGGCTGAGGCAGAAATATTTAGGAGTCAAAAAAAGCTGACTTGCTCAAGAAACTAAAGCCCTTCTGACAATCTTCCAGAGAGCCCCTGAGGAAAAGGGAGGGAACTAGAGAGACTCAAGGAAAATGGATGGGAGCCCAGCATGGAGATTCACGCCAGAACAGTTTCTGGCCAAGAAGGGAGGTTGGCAAGTAGACAAACACAGGCTTTCATAGGCAGCATTGTAAACAAGACATTAAAAATATTAATCCATTTAGATTTCAAGCACCAAGATGAGATTTACTTAAGAAGCAGAATTATACTGGTAATGGCTCCTCAAACATTGCAGCTGAATGTCAAAACTTTTGCTCAACTGTATCAAGTGAAAATACAAGGAGCTGTTGACACTGCAATATTCAAACATTCAATCATATGGCAGGGCTTGAAAAACACAGAGGAAGGCAAAGGAATGCTTGAGCTTTGGGCAGAAACTCAAGCCCTCACAAGGAAATTGCATTCACCAATTATTTTTACCTTCATTTCTACACGAAAATAATAAATTGAAGTGGTGAAATGGTTTCTTAAAACCAAACTGCCTTTCAGAAATCTTTCAAACAAAACATAAATTACCTCTACTGAAATACTTTGTGTTCAAGTAGAAAGAGTCATCTGGAACAGAATGTCTTTTCCTGTGAAAGAAAGTTTAAGTAAACTTTGGACACTAAAGACTTTTTTACAAAGTTTCTTCTCTCCTACAGGAAACAGCATGTACCCTCTTCTCCCCTTGGAAAACATGCACTTGTTCTAAATGTTTTAATATTTAGACAACTTTTAAAAAATATATTGGAAAAATAATTCCCCCCCAAAGCAAACAGGCGATCAGGACAACTGAAGTACAGGAACACAGAAGAAACAGTTGCTGTTTTGGTGTGCACGGCGAGTGTCATGTCACCTAAAGGCTGACACAGCTAGGAGACTCATGGATCTTCTATACGCTGTTGAGGGGGGTTCACAAGCTTGTTTACTGAGGGACAGGCACATCAGGGGAGGCCTCCAGGGAAAAAAAAGTACCTTAAACAATGAGAAAAATATGAGCGGCAATCACTGTATGGGACCTGAGGAGACAGGACCCTCATGAACTGAGAGTCAGGAATCAGAAGATTCCTGTATTGGGTTACAGGAAACGCTAATATTTCATGAGTTAACAAGGTGGATCTCTCACAGAAATCCACGTGCACAGCCTGTGCTCAAGAGAGGCCTTCTTCCCCTCCCAGCAGTACCAACAATTACTGTAAAATGCCATGTGTGTCGGGACTGAGACATCTCCATTTAAAGCCCTAAAAACATTCTAAAGAAAAGGATAAAATTCTTCATTATCTTTAGTTCCTAAAAAAAGCATCAACTTAGTAAAAAGGATAGAAGAGCATCTCATCTTTTGCAATCTAACATATACAATACACCCCTCAGAATTGTATTTCTTGTCAAGTTTCTTAAAAAAAGAACAAAAATGAAACGTAAAAAAAAAAAAAAAACAAACACCAAGCTCTTTATCTTGTTTGTATCTGTAGCCACTCATAAACTTATCTTAAGCTTTCCTCAGTATCTGAAATGGAAGATCTGAGCAAAGGAAAACCTCAAAACTCAAGAGTTAAAGAAGGACTGACTTCATTATGCTTAGAAGTGAAAAAACTAGATTAAAGTTTAAAGAATCTGAAATTTTATAACAGTTTAAACATTTCAATGCAAATGCATGTAGCAACACATGAATTATAGAAATTTTCCCGATCTTATGAATCATACTATGAAATTTGCTTTCCGTACTCTAGGTGTAACCAGAATGAAGTACTGGCACCTCAGATATTTTCAAATTACCCACAAGCAGCACATTTAATAGGACTGATTTTAATAAGTCAGCCTTCTATCTCAGATGTATCTGTTTCAAAATGGTTTAGCCAAAACTATTTTTATGAAAGCCACTTGCCCACTACATACCACAACCAGTGCAGCGTCGCAGTCCAGCGAGGCATTTTCACCACACGAAAAGAGAAGCCATTAGCGAAACACTGCTTGGCAAACAGTAGCTCACACACTGAAGCTGCAATATTATCCTGGCTTTCCAACATAGGACTATGTTCAAAGTAAACATGTGGTCATAATTAAATAATAATTATGACTAACATTTGTGTAACACCATTCATCCAAATAGTTTAAAGCATTAGGTAAATCTGTAAACAATGGGTCTAATCCTGCACCCTTTACTCACATAATGCCATGCAGTTCAAATGGACTATGTAGATCTTGTCAACACACAGACTTAATTGTTCTCAATTAACTCCATGTGTCAACACTCATTCCAGTGTGTCTTGTTCCTGTTTAGCTTAACTCGCTGCTTACTACAGGTGAATGTACTGCTTCCACGCTCTCACTGACTTAACAGCCCTTTTACAGACATTTCTCTGTGGGGATCCCACAGGGCTTTTCTAATCTCAACGCAGCCTCGCTTATACACGCTTCTAATAAGACAAACATTATTTTACAGATGAGGAAGTGCACTTGTTGTTAGTATGCTTAACGGACTGACCATCACATCTGACTGGCAACTGTAAACCCATGACATACAATTTCTATTCTCATACCTTAATCACACAAATAGCCTTCTTCATTCATCATGCTCCAAAGTAAATCCACAGGAAATGGGAAGAGCTGGGGAAAATTCTGCCATTTCTAAAAATAAAATATATTTGGAAGCAGACACACTCAAACTACTTTTATGCATCTGTAGTACAAACGAGGTCTGTTACAGAGAACCAAAGCTGCTAAATGAGTAGAGAAAAAAAAATCAAGACCTTCCTGACATTTCGGTGTCAGTCTGCCTTGACAGTCAAGCAACTAGAGAACAAGGCGAGTCAGATTTCTTTTTGGCTCTGCTATGGTCAGTTACTTAACTTCTTTGCTTCGACTTCAGTACCTGTTAGTCAAATGAAATAATCTCTTCCTCTTACAGATTTTTTAAAAATTCATTAAAATCCCTATGGCTCTTTGAAAACAAATACTGTTTACCCATGCTAGTTATTATTTAGCTTTTAGAATTTTTCACTTTCTATTCTTTCTATTTTAAATTTTGCATCAAAGAAAGTCACTGTCACATCTCATTCGCACTGCAATTTAGAATCATAGAATCCTTTAGGTTGGAAGGGACCATTAAGATCATCAAGTCCAACCATTGAGCCATTAGGGCTCTAAAGTCCTCTGCTAAAATAGGTCAGAATCTGCCAGGGTTGGAAGGGACCACAAGGATCACCCAGTTCCAACCCCTCTGCCATGAGCAGGGACACCTCCCACTAGATCAGGCTGCCCAGAGCCTCATCCAGCCTGGTCTTAAAGACCCCCAGGGATGGGGCCTCAACCACCTCCCTGGGCAACCCATTCCAGGGTCTCACCACTCTCATGGGGAAGAACTTCTTCCTCATGTCCAGCCTGAATCTGCCCACTTCCAGCTTTGCCCCATTCCCCCTAGTCCTGTCATTACCTGATATCCTAAAAAGTCCCTCCCCGGTTTTCTTGTAGGCCCCCCTAAGATACTGGAAGGCCACAACAAGGTCACCTCAGAGCCTTAATATATTTTCCTTCCAATTTTAATTTTCCTTTACAAGACGTATGCTCAATTTTAGCTCTTTTATATGTATTCCATGTCAGTGTGGCATACATTGGGAACCTTTTTTTTTTTTTGCACCAGACAAAAGCACTGTAAAATGTCATCCACTGCTGAATTGTCAGCAAAGATCACAGAAGGATGGCAGTGAAATAGGAAATCTAATGGGTTTAGGCATTTCTCTGATGTGTTCATTCAGAAGAAAATACTACAATAATTGCCTCACCTAAGCACAATTTGGTCAAACCTGAAAAGAATCTAGTGTCACAACAGCAATCCCTACTACAGAAGAAATCCTCCAAAAGTCTCTCACACTGCTTACACACTGTGGAAGAAGTTCTCATGAATTCAGGAGCTGCAAGGTTGCTAGCTAGTAAGGACACAGCTCTCCTTGTTCACTGCTAACACCTACAGCTATGCACTTGGTCCCATACATACCTATTGTATGTGTACTCTATATGAGGAAAAATGTGAATGTTGATGGTTTAATCCACAATATGTTAACAGCTTAGTTTAAATATGCAGTGAAAAGGACACGTTATATTGAAGTGAACTTGCCTTTGCAGGCAAGGGCTGGGATGAAGAGGTTTGTTTAGCTCATCAGTTGTACAGGCAGCATCTGTTGGCAACACAAATGAGCAGCGGGTAGGGGAGCTCGCTCATTCTGTCCAGCCAAAATATCAGCAGAGGTGCTATGCTGTCTCCTGCCAGGACTCTCAGAGCAGCACTACTGCTCAACAGCACCTCTTCATTCACTTCTGCAGTGCCTTGGACAGGACTGCCGCTGTAAAAGCTGAGCAGTCTTCTCCCTTCCCGTGGGCCAGATCTTGACAGTGCTGCTGAGACCACAGCTAAACACAGAGCTGAGGCAGAGAAACCAACAGCAACTCCATTCAAAACCAGGATGTGCCTCCTCTGCTCCTTATCTGTGCCCTTGTTTTGGGGTCAGGCCAGAAAGAGCCCATAAACCTGCTGGCAAGAGTCCTTCTGTCACTGCTCCACACCCTGTCTGAGGATGGGGGCAGGCAGCACAGAGCCAAACAGGGAAGGGATCTGGAGGGAACGGGTGTCACACTGCTGCCTATAAATACGGACTCTCAACACCACCTCTTAGCAAATCTACAATCCTGGAGCATTTCTTCACAGTAATCTGTAAGTCACGCCACACAGGATACAAGGCACCCATCCACGCTACTAAGCACAATACTGCAACAATTCTGCAAGGCTTGAGAGGGTCTCCTCGTGGCACTGCATTTCAGCCAGGAGGACTGAGAAACTGCCTGAAGTAAAAATGAACAGTACATTACATGAAAGCACACAGCACAAACAGGCTTGATCGTTTGGATTTCCAAAGCTGCTTATGAGTAAAAAGCAATTATCAGACTTGACACAATGGCAGCCTGGTCCATGCTTTCACTTCTCTAGCAGTGATAACTGCCATGTGCTCAGGAAGCTTTTAAGTTTAATCCTAGAAATGCAGAATCAAATATGCCTAAGATAACAAGGTAGGTTAGTCAAAACAGACAAAAGTTTTAGCTGACATTATGATAGGTTATAAAGTGCAATAGCTCAGTAGTGTTCCTGATGGGAAAAGCAGGAGCTTTACAGGACAACCATTTCATGCTTCTTGGCTAAATGACCCCAAGTCAGAGTTGGCTGTAAGTGCATCTAGAGAAGATAAGAAAAAAAACATTCAGGGGCAGAAAGCAATTCAAAGATTTTTCTGCATCTAATTAGGACAAACGAAGTACAAACTTCAATTTTTCTTTCTTTTTAAAACAGTCACTTTTTATTGCTGTAACGGCATCTCACTATAACTCCCATAATTTACTTATCACGTGGTTCACTTATAAACACACCCTGGTACTACGCAAGTTTATCATACCACTGATTTTAAAATTTCATATGCTGTTATTTTGGGACTCTTGTGTCCCTGAAGATGTAGTACTCTAAACCTCTGTGAGCATGATGGATTCTGAACATCTCCAACATCTCGCTGACATGGAAGTAAATCCAGTGCAAAGGAAATATTTAACTAATATCAAAACACTTCTTCAGACCTGAACAAAGTACTGTTTGCATTTAGCACTGAACAACTTACATGCAGAAGTCACTCTTTCAAGAGAGGTGATGTTTCTGAGTGTCAAATAGAGGCCAGGTTCTCATGAGATCCTTCTGTCTAATTTCACTGGCCACTGGCTATACAGAAATTGCAATTCTTTGCTATTCGTCTTTAAAATGCTGCATATCATGGCACCCCAAACCTTCAAATTGAAAACTTTTATAAAGGATAATCTGATCGGTCTCTTTCACATTGGGTGGGTATACTTAAAACTTGAAGCTAATAATAACTTTCCTTCCATTGAGATTTCTTTTTAACAAAACAAGTACTTAACCTAAAAAGGAAATATGAAATAATGCTAAATTTCAAACTAAAATATGATGTTCCTACCTTGCACTTGCATTACCTTCTGATGAAAGTAATGCAGCTGTAGGAGGGCATTTTCAGAAGGGAGGAAGGTCCTAGGAAACAAAACGCTTTTAGCAGAATGATGAATGGTTTCATTGAGTATTTTTAGCCTGGCCTCTTGAGATGCTCTGCAAACATTTGCAACACTCTAAAACAGAGCCAGGGTTATGTCACTGTCTTTGGTACAAATAATTTGTTAGGAATTATTTTGTTCTGGCATAGGGATATATCAAGAGAGGATACATGAACTGGCTTGTTTTCTTTTGGATTAATGTTGTTTGTCAACTGAAGGCTGTCTTTATGAGGAAAGAACAAGGCGCCAAGAAGTACATTTCACCATGCCAAAATTAAAGGGAGGAGTTCAGAAGCAGTCTTTTCTTACCTAATTAGTTTTATCAAATGACACAGATCAACTATCAGGAGATAACTAATAGGAAAAAGAGGTCTAATGAAAAAGTAAGTTATCAGCTGGATGCACTCCAGAAAACAATTATCTCTGTAGGTAAACAAGTACTACTGTTGGGAGGTCAGACACAAAGAGCAAGGAATGGAGGTCTCCTCAGGATACCAGCCTCAGTGGAGTTGGAATGCAAGAAAAAAAGTAGTGGGGTAAGCTACACTCAGAAGAGATGACTTATTTTTGAAGGGGCTAGTATCTTTAGACAAAATTAAGTACAGCTTGTCAGATTAATATCTCTATTCATAATGAAAATTAGGACTACAATAAATGCAGCCACATTCACCTGCACAAGAACGAATTATCAGAATAACTTTTTTACAGCTAGCAGGGAAAATGGCAGCTCACAGATCTTATTTTACCTTGATTGCCCTCTTGAGACTGGAAAGGATGATCACAGAAAATCCTGCTG
>NW_008581317.1:34389-47556 GCF_000691845.1 Merops nubicus
TGCTGAATTTTAGATAATATTCTGCTTTATCCAGAATAAACTAATATAGTACCTGGAAGATACTTAACACATAGGTGCATGGTATCTTATGTATTTTGGTACCAATTGCATGATATAAACTAGTCAGACAATTCAGATTCACATGGCTCACATTCACATTACATCAACTTTTAATTTCTAATTTGAGCAATAATTTCATGCTTCCCATCATTATTTTCTATCTAATATATGCCTAAAAAATGCAAAAATCTTAGCAACTAAAATGAAAACAGATACATGAAACAGCACAAAGAGAGTTAAGAAGTGTTCCTGGTGAAAAAAAAAAAAAAAAAAACAAACAGAAAAGAAGATTTAATTGACTAAAGATTTTTGCCTTCAGCCTAAAGAGAAGCAACATCGACTTTTATAAACATTCTTTGAGAATTGTAAGTGATGCAACAGGGAGTTTTATTATACTATTGGGATATTTATTATAACATTGGGATCACAGGCAGGATGGATGAAGTCCTCGTAGGATGTGGCTGCTGCAGCAGGGGCAGCCAGCAGCCCAGCAGCAGCACACAGAAGAGAGAGCAGAAGGGGTGATGGAAGGGCTGCCCCTCCTGATCCTTCAGCTTTACTGGCTATGCTGGCTGTGGGATGGAGCACCCCACTGGGAAATCCTGGGGTCAGTTATCCTGCCCGCTCCTCCCCGCAGGTGTGGGGTGCTCTCTGCCCCCTCCGTGTGGGATCCAAGCTCAGCAGTGGCCTTGGTCTGCACACCAATCCCTGGCAGTAACTCTAAACATGAAATCTTATCACTGCTAAAGCCAGACAGTTTGTGAAAATGCTGCTAACTTCAGACAGAGCAGTTAATTAGAAGAGCTTTAGCTAAGAAGTTAAAATCATTGAGCAAAATCAGCTCTGTTTTACCCCAAACCAGGACGTGTAGCAAGGACTGCTGCATACAGAACTATTAAAAGAAGCTAAAAGTCACTCTAAATGGAAATACCAACCACTGCCATCCCAGAACTACATTAAGAGCAGGCATAAGATGTTTATGAGGCCTTGGCACACCCTAGGCAGGGCTGGGTTCCTGTTAGAATGCCCTCCTCTGCATAGAAAAGCTGTTACAGATGAAGTCCTAGTTGAGATAAGACACCTTAACGACCCCACATCCAGCTTAGAGTACCTGCAGGGACAGAGGCTTCAGCCTAGACTTAAATCACTGATCCAGACTATCATGACCCTCTCCATGGAATGCAGACATTCCCATCAGCCTGTGCGTGGAACAGGTATCACCACTCTGTGTCTGAACAGACTTAGCAGGGTATTGGATTTGGGAGACTCTAAAGTAAAATAGTCCAGGAAAAATAAAAGGAGAAAGAAAGAGAGAGCACAGTATAGGGATGCAAATGAGTGAGCTCACGCAAGCATAAATAGAAAGCAGGTTTAGCTGAGGAATGAAATAACCAGAAGATGAACTTACTCCATCTGTCATCCACCTTTAGAGCCTTGCAACAGAAAACAGTGTAAGATCCATGGTCTTCACAAGTCTCCAAGCGACTTTGCAAAGAGTGGGGATTCTCTGCCAAAAACAGTCAGCCTTCACTTTCCTCCAGAGTCAGTTCTTGGCTGGTAAACCTTAACCAATGTGAAATCCAGACCTCCACATGGATGAGGTCACTGGCCATGATCAGCACATCAGCATGTGTGGTGCAGACCTCAGTGCACATGAGAGCCAGCTTCTCCCCTGATGTACGATCCTTCATCCCCACAAAACAGTAAAGTACCTCTGCAACTCCCCCTTTTCTCTCCCCACCACTGCCTCCTTGTTCTTTCTTCCATCATTTCCCCTTACACTGGAACTGACTCCAAGGCAAGGTGCCACTGTATATGCAAAATCATCCTCAGCTCTGCCCACCTTTAAAAGACTAGCAGAGGAGGAAAAATTGGCCAAGCCAGGAGAGTGAGCAGAACCAGAAAAGTAACCACCACCACTCTTGCTGCGACTCCTGAAGATTCCGTCAATCACCTTCCTTCTTCCAAAAGAACCTGCCCAAACAACAGATTACCATTTTAACTGTGCATCTTCTCCCACAGAAGGTTTCTAGCAGGCTTTGATATTATGTGCTGTGCACAGACACTGAATTTCCAAATGCTTTGCTTACTATTTTTCTTTTAATCCTTTTCTGCCTGTTTGCCTTAAGCAGTAAGTATCTACTATGTCTACCACAGAACTAAGCGGCAAAGGTTCCTGGACTCAAAGTCCCAACTCAAACTGTTTAATTCTGGGCAATGGTTTTCTGGGTGCAGCTGGCCACTCAAATTTATACAGCTCTACCTACAACGTTGTGATAAGACTCTCCCCATAAATCGGTATATATTCCAGGGTGCAACCAGAGCAACCTCCTGACGTTGTCATTGCTTCATGCCTACAGCACCCGTGCAGAAGAGCTCCTCTGAAAATTATAAGCTTTAAGGCAGTGTTCTCTGCATCCTACCCCCCTTCTCCACATTCCCTCAGGAATTTTCAGCCTTCCTGCCCCAGCATCCCCAACACACTTGTCCTGGTGGCACAACGTGAACGCATCAGAACAAACAGGCTGAAGGAAAGGCATTCTTGCTTGTTGCTGCTTCTGCCACAGCATCCTTGCATTTTCAATCTGTTCCTAGGAGAACTAAAGCTAGATGCAATGTATCATCAAACCATGGCCACAGTAAACACCAAGACACTACAAAGATTGAGTTTGTTCAGGAAGCATACTTGAATATAGGAAAAAAAATATCGTAAAGGAATGTGGGCAAGAGAGGCCATCCAAATGAAAAAGCCTCACTTGACCAGACCACTGGCCTTGCCTAGGAATGCAGACACTGTACACAGGAGGAAAGTTATCTGTGCTCAAGCTGCAGTTAACACCCAGATTCATATGCTGTTTTCGACAAGGAGAAGCCGTGTCTGTGGTCAGAAGGCAATAAATCACGCTTCATTTTGCACCAGCTTATTGTTTAGGACACACATACACCTTCAGAAATATCAAGGCCTTTTTGATACTAACAGTGAGTTAACATATGAGGCAAACATAATGAAGAATTAGAGTCTCTTAGCTATGGGTAGAGAATATTCAGCCAAAGCCTTCCTCTGACTCCCACTGAGAGCAATGCAATATGAAAATAAACAAAATTAGGTATTAGAAGAATGAGGACTGAAGCCTTTCTACTAAGTTATTGTCCTCCTGAAATCATTAAGTGCAAGACATCTTTCCACAGCACAACAGCATTTCAATTACAGACCTTTTGTATGATAAATGTCCTGTATATTTTAGAGGATGGACAAACATTTTATCATTATCCTAATACATCTTGTAGTAATAAAGGACACTGAGCATGTGGTCCTCCATTTGTTGTTATAAAACTCAAACTAGGCAAATAGATGATAAGCAATTAAGGGGTTTAACAACATATGCGATTAGCTGCAGTCATATTAAGATGGAGTGATTCTTATGCATGGTAAGTGGATTATTTAATTAAGTGATATGCATTTCAACAGAATGTACTGGGTATGAGTGAGTGCAAGTTGCATCCATATTGAAAGTAAGGTGTTCTTGCAATTTCAATACACATAGGTGGGAACTGTGAAACAGCCTATTAATTAATTATTCAATACTTCCCATAAGATACGATTTTCACTTACTTATAATTTTGCCAGACTAATTGTTTGGGCTGAAACTTTCCAGGCTGGATGTGTGCCTCAGGCTATTTTTTCTTACATCAGCAAAACTGTTCCACGATTTCCAAAATAAAAGCCAGGAAAAAAAGACATTGTTTTACAATGAGAAAATAATATCTGGCAGCTCCTTCTTCAAGAATTCAAATATCCTTCTTGTTTTAAACAAGCAGAAGGTGCATTTCAGTCACGGAAGTGGCTTTTGCCAGACTAGTTAAAACCAGTTCAAATCTGACGACAGTCCAAACCTCTACAAACTTGTGAGAGGTGCTGGATATGGGGTTTAATGCCAGGTACCACTGACAAGCACCATCCTCATGTGAGGAGAGGAAGGTGAGCTGCCTTCCCTGCCATTGCTGCTGCCTGTGCCACAGCCCGGGTTGGAGGTCAGGTGGCACTGAGAGCAGGACCAGGCTAATCCACCCTCCTGCAGGGAAAACCTGCTGAAAAGAGGGAAACAAGGTATCCCTGGCACGTAAGGACCACTCATGCAGAGAACAGAGGAGCACGATCCCTTGAAGAAAAGATTGAAGAGGACTTAATTAGCTCACTGAAGTGACTTGGATAATAAGTTTATGACGAAAAGAAACAGACAGACAGGGTCATGACTAGAGTACAGTGCTTGACTTTACAAACTCTGTAAGTTGTGTGTGCACAGCACTTAAAAAAGAATAAAATGCATTTAAAAGGGTATCATAACATGGTAACTCAGGAATGGACAATGTAAAGCTAAACATGCCCAGATACCAGCTATAACATGCTGCTCATAAATATTTAGGCACCTCTGTGCAGGTATCCTGTTATTTAGACCCTAAACATTCCATAACTGCAGCCAGAAATAAACCTTTATCAGCATATCTCTCTTTTTAAAGGGTATATAAACTCAACCTCCTGTTTCCATAATTAGAAATTTATATTTAAAAAATGAGAAAGATGAACTGAAGTACTTCAAACGGCAATCGGGCGGAGAGCTCTTACTGATTTTTTAAAGGAAAATTTATGCCTTTGAAAATCATCCCTGTTTCCTTACAAATCCAGCCTATAGACAACTTCATTTTAGCAGTCCCAGGGAGAGCACACTGGAGCTACCAATTCTGACTGAAAACAAAACATTAAACAAAACCCTTTGGAAAGGCAAACAGTGTGTTTATAGCTACTGTGCAGCCCAGTGCACACCTCCTTAGCCACCTACCACCCAGATCCATTAGCAGCATAGAGTCAGTAGAGGCAAAATCCTGTGCCCTTGCCTCCAGAGCAGCCACAGCTCAGCGCCAGCTCCAGCACGTCTGCTCCACCACGGCTGCGACCTGCCAGCGCACCCAAGGTCACCCTGCCAGGAGGCACTGGCAAAGACAAGGAGCTCTGAACTGCTGTCCTCTGCAGGCAAGTAAGTAGGACAGTAGTGAAGAGTTTCTCAAGGTTTTCAGCAATTCCTGCAGTGATTTTTGAGCAGCAGCCAGAAGCCAGCACTGGCTAATCACTTACCTTCCTGGTGCTGGTTGCTCAGTAGGGAGTGGGCATTGCGCATGCAACTGCACCATGGCCCACAGTCAAAATGGAGCAAAGGCAGAAAACTTCCTTTCGCTGGGGGTTCAAGGTTGTAATCAGAGATTATACTTAGAAATATACATAGAAATGTACTTATTTAAATTTCTGACTTTTCCCCCCCCCCTCCTTTTTCTCACTTTCTCTCGGTTTCCTTTCAGCAGTGAATTCCACTTTCCACAACTAGGTGGTTATATGATAAATGAGTCTAAAAATCAGAAGACAAAAAGGAATGCTGACTGTGCAGTTGGACCCTTCCTACCCCATACAATATCATTTATTCCCACAGATATAAACTTCAGTAGCCATTATGACAACACTATTTTCATTGATCATGTGTTATTAATGCCAACTTTCCTTCAGCAAAGAAAATCACCTTCTCCCAGGAGAGAGACAATTTGCAATTTCATAATAATTGCTGTGTCTCTTAAGTAGTTCTAATTTTAACAGGATGAAGTACATCCCATTTTACAAGGATGTTAGAGTCATTACACAGCACAGTGCTACAACCTTTTCAGAATGCAAGCGTTTCCGTAGAGATGGGAGAAAAACAGATCTCATTCTCTGTGAACTATTATTATTGTTATTTAAGAACATAAATATATTGGGACCTTACAGATCATGCATTTAAGATGACAAATACAGAAAAACAAGAGATTTAGAAAAGTTAGGATATTGAATAATTTTCTTCCAACCTTTGAGTGGTAACTATTAGATTTGAAGAATTCTGTTCATGAAAAGGAACACAACTGTAACTTCACAAGACATGTACTTGTCAAAGACATATCTTCTACTCTCCAGTCCCATTTCTCCATTGCATAAAACTATTCCCATTAGCACTAGCTGATGTGGCATATGGTTCCAGTAATGTGGCTGAAAAGTGGCCTTGGTGGATGCACAGCTTCTCCTCCCCCCCAGTTCTGGATCCATTCAGTCTTAATACTTGTCATGATCATTACTTCTTCCCTACTAAAATTAACTCTGGAGCTAGCAGGGAAAACAAAATACACTTACGATATAACTTATACTGCAATTTCTTCATTTATATTTTATTTAATTGCTGAACAGTGTACTAGAGACTTGCTAAATGTGGTCCGAAAGTTACCATCAACAAATTATGAAAAAATGTGTGTTGATGCACATAAAGTGAAAAGAATTGCCTCAGAAAAGCAACACAAAGCATCAAGTGAATTGGAAACGGTCTGTGAAAGGCAGAGGGCATGCACTGTAGCTCTTTCATGCTCTGGTTGTTTTTTGTGAGCTTGATTTATGTATAATTAACCATTTTCTCCCCTGCAAATAATTTCATTCAAAGCTGAGCTATCATTTTTAACCCCCATCCTCCTGCCACATCCACATAATGCAGTCCAGCTTAAAATGGTGACAACCGAAACACGCTGCCACAGCAAGAGTCCAAACTGTCTATGTTAGCATAAAACCCCACTCTCTTGTCTCCCTCCCAGAATCGTCACAAGAATGAAAGAAATTCATAAACTGTAACTCTCAGTCTAATAGAGCTTTGGCCAAAATTCAAGCTCAATAATTAATTACGTTCTGTCCCTCCAAATTCCCACACTACGCTGACTTAAGAGAAATAATTCTTCTCTTCCCTTTCTAGACAACAAGTTTTTATATGGCTGATGGACACAGTATCACACCTCTGAGAGAGCTGGGAGGTTAAATGAAGAGAAATAGGAGATATTTATAATACTTGGATAAGATGATGGCTGCAGTTGAAAGGAGAAGAGTATTGTAATTTTGAAGTGTATGTCAACCCAAAAGCTAAATCATTGTTCTCTAATTACACTTTCCATCAAAGAATAAAAGTACAGATGATCACACAGGACAGGCTGCTGTCAGGATGTGGTGTCTGAGGGACTATAATACAGACTGAATGACTTGGGATAGAAGGATATTTGAGACAATTCAGATAGGGTTCTGAAAAGCTGATAAATCAGTAAGATAAAACATGTTTTAATATAGTACTAGACCTCAATAAAACACAGAAGGCATCCAAATAATTTCAGCCTGAAGAACATGGAGCATTAACACTATACCACGTTTTTAGACAGCCATAAAACAAATCAGTATCTCAAACAGCTATTCAGTAAATTGCCAATATATCAAGAGAAGGAAAACTATTATGATACCTGTGCTACGCACATAACATAAACCACTCATCGCACTGGGATTATAATTGGCATTTTCTTCTGAGGCTGACAGATGAACACTCTAACCTTAAGCAGCACTCTTAGAACATTTTATTTATTGCATATTTCACGTGTATTTGTAAAGGACTTAATTAGCTTCTTTCCCTTCTGGTACAAAAGAGTGTGCACCATCACTGAAAAAAAATCACAAGGCAAGGCTAATGTGAAGGGTCTTGGTAGTATTGCATGTATTTCACCATGGCAAAGCACAGTATAATTCATCAAGAAAACGTGTTTTGTTCCTTCCATAATCTGGTCTGTGTCATATCTGCTGTTTATGTCACTGGTTTACAGATGCCATGCATCTGCAGCCTAGAGGTTGTATCCATGCAAGCACACTACATTAATACATGCAAAACTATTTTTACATTGGTCATATTACAGCCAAGTATACATGGAGTGGATGTTGCCAAAAGCATAGGATTGTCCTCCATGAACCAGATGGTAACTTTCAATCTTTTGTTTCTGTTTAGTTTTTGTTTCTAAAACCTCTTCCAATTCTAAATCAGAAGCAGGGCAATTTCAGTCCAACCCCACTTGAAAGCTGGTGTTGGAACAATTAATTCAGCTCTGGTCCAATTCTTCATTCATTCCACTCATTTTCAATCTGTAAGGCATAAAGCCATTCTAATGGTTTTATTCAAATACAGACCAAGATACCACAAGCATAACATCCACTGCATACTGCACCCATGTTCTGATTCACCCTCCACACGCTCTTGAGATTTACTGCACCTAAGGTTTGGTCATCTACCCCCACATCAACAACACGCTGACTGGGCAGAGACTCAGGAAAACAGCTCAGGTAGATTAATTAGCAACATCAGATTTTGCACAACACATCAGTCTTCTTCAGTGATGGAAATGCTGGGTCATTACACATTGGCTGACAGAGGCAATAAAAACTCAAACTTTTTGAGCACAGATATGGTAAGCAGAATGCTTGTATGAGTGTTCTGTTTATTTTACCTCTTGTCTTGGTAGTATGTATGGAGTTAATTAATTCTGCTAGAAAACCCATCTTTTCAATCGTTTTATATCTTGGTCCTTTAGAAAAAACTCCAGAACATCCACACAAACTTGTACATTATTTGATTTACGCATATTTTATATATGAAAGCCTGCATCATCCTGTGCATGCAAACACACATAGAAACTACAACAAATAAGCACTTGCCTATATATACTACTTTCTGTTACCAGGTGGAAAGGATGGAGCCATCAAAGATTACTTCTGTGCCAGTGTCTGCTTTAAACTGGAAGATGTTATCAGAACTGTCACCCATGTATGTGTGAAGAATAGTAACCCCACAGCTCCCAGTGCAGGAACCCAATTCACATGACCTCTCTTCCTCCTGATAAGATCATTCCTATACTCACTCCAATATGGACACTTTCTATTCCTTTCAGTTTCTTAACTGTTCACATGAATGTCAGGTATGGTGAGACCAGAACACACAGTGCCTTCAAAAGGTGTACTGGAACTTTTCAGGTCTCCATTACACAAGTAACAGGAGTTCATTCCCATCTTTTCTTGAGCTGTAATGTCATTTCACCTATTTAAATGCAATTATTTTCAATTTATACATATGACAATCAAGGGAAATGCACCATCATAGAAAGGGTATTTCACTTTTATTTTTCACCGAAGTGTAGACATTCTAAAGCTTTTTTTCTTTCTGGTAGGTATTTATTTATGTATTGTATATCATCATTTGATTCAGAACGGATTACCGTACAACTCTCTCAGTAACATGGTTGTCAATGTCATGTTTTTCTCACTTTCATCCTTATTACTCTCAGCTAGGAAACATTTCCATTACACAATAAAAGAGCCCAATACTGTTGCAGTGCCAAAACTCACAAAAAGCATCACAAATCCCAACACTGTAAATTATGCTTCCTTCTTCCTCTTGGTCACAAAATCTAACTACAGCTGAACCTAAGCAAAATGCACAAATTATTCTCACAGCATTTTCTGTGTGCATTGAGCCCTTTATCTACAGTTCCTAATGCTTTTTAGAAGTTTGAATTTAGATCTGCACACCCCCCACAACGCCCAGCTAAAAGAGCTAGATTCTATGATTAATTGACTATTGTTGCATCAGGACACATAAAAAGGACTTTACTTGAAATGGTACTCCCAGTTTGAAGAGGATTTATGCATCTAGCTGGGTATCCTGAGCAGGAGGAAGAGAGGCAACAGGAGCCATGTATGCTCTAGCCCTTGCAAAGACATTGAGGGTTTAGTTGATGCAGGGTCAGGCCTACAGCTCCCAGGCTCATGTGCAAAGACAAACCATCCTAGAGAGGCACTAGGAGCCTATCATCCTAAAAAGCCTGCTATGAAGTCATTTATCAACTCGCATCCAGGTGGCCTCTTAAAGATGCTGGACTTTTCCAAAGAGCATTTAAAGGAATGACGGACTGTATTATTATTTAATGTGTTACACAGGCCTCACCCCTTAAATAAACAACTATATAGATCCTGAATATACAATGTAGATATTCTACACAGACATAGTTATACTATACAGATACTCATCTACAGATCCTGACTAACTGATCTTCAACTGCAGCACTTTCACACAGAAACACACAGAAAACCCCAAACTGATGCGAGAATCTAGGTCTTTTTGTGTCAGTTTTCTCTTCATCTTTGAAATTTTTGGTCACAGCTGTTAGTTCTTCCCAGAGTTGGAGGCATCCCTTGGAATGCCTCAGGCACTTGAGGAACAGAATCCAAACTACATACAGCACATCCTTCGAGTCTTAGAAGTACTTTTGTTAACCAGCAAATGCAATGTAACTCTCTCCTTGTAAAGCCTCATTTTTTAATTCAATAACAATAATCATGGAGGTTATAGCATTTGAGCTTAAATTTTTTCCCCACTGTTAAAAAGCTTTACAAAACATTGAAGATCCTCAACCTTTCTCTGGTGGTCACAGGACTCTAAATGAATACGGTGATAATTATGTCAATCCTACAGAGCATTAACCTGAAATAAGGACAGAGGCTTTAAAAGTTTGTAAGAAAACACGTTTTAAAAAGCTCCAAAACTCACAATGCTAATGATGAAACTCATTGCAGTAAAATGGTCAATCTGCTGCTTTAAGATTTCCAGAACACTGGAGACATTGCTGAATCTTAGTAACTTAACAAGCAACAGTCTGATGTAAGTGATATGGGTAGGATTAAAAAGCTTTCTTGATTGCAAAGAATAGACTGGAACATCATCTGGAAAAGTGACTATGGAAACGCAACCCTACTGATGATTTTAGCTGACTACATATATTTTTAATGTGTATGATTCAGTTCTCCATTTCCTCATTAATTTTATACCCTTTGTCATGGACTGCTGCTGGTTAACCTGACTGGCTGATACCACTGTAAGCAAGAATAGAATCAGTTTTGCAGATTTTAACTGAAAGACAGATAGTGATAAAAGACAATACATGAACAGCTGGATCAATAACATCTTGAACAGAAATTTAAAAATGGTTTTAAACAATGGAGCCATTTACATTATAGAATTACTGCACATTACACACATTACATAGATGCTGCTTATATTTTATTTTATTTTATTGACATGGTAAATTGCCAGCCATGTTCACTGTAACATATAGTTTTAAATCATCTGTTCAAATTGATCAGCATACCTAGATTTATTACACACATGTAGACACCTGTTTTATTAAACATACCAACTGTACCAGAATGACCATGCTGGAATGCTCTGGCTCTCATCCAAGAGGAAACTCATTGCAAGCTTCACTGAATTGCCTTCAATTTTATAATGAGGAGATCAGGAGCCTAAGTAAAAGACGTTTTTATCATTTGCTAATTTCCATATCGAAAAGATGAAAGAAAAATCATTAAGTTTTGTTCATTTGGCCATGATCACATGAGATAAAGACTGAGACTAACACTTCTTTTCTTGTGAGAAGTGGCTGATACTGTTGTTGTCAATCCTGCCCCTTTTACATTTAAGTCTTATTTATAACTGAGGAAAAAGTCAAAGGCAAAAGGATAAGAATGGAAAAAACTTCAAATTCTCAGATGAATTTAAGTAACACAAGCTTACCACACTCTGGTGCTAACCTCAACACCAGAGGGGTACCACCTGAACATTAGACACCCTTCTAGAGCCACCGAAGGAGGCCAAGTGGGACACCCTCTGCAACATCCCAAGTATCACTGGGCATCAGCATGTTGGCAGCTGAACCGAGGCGGTAGTTACATTCCCAAACATGAGAATGCAATCAATCAAAGGCATGCTTCATGATTCAGATTTGGTGTTGAAAAGCCTTCTCCATTTGGAGTCTCACAGGAGCAGTTCATGATGGTAACCTCTGGGGGACTCTACAAGCACCACACCACTAGATGCAAGGTTGCTGTCAAAAGCAGCAAAAGTTTCTGTGACTGCCTACTATGGTATCTGCCTTGATCAATGCACACTTTAGTGCTGTTGTAAACGGACTGGTTGGTATCTTCACAAGTACAATAGCTGAATAAAATAAAGAAGACTGTAAGTTCAAAACCTGCATTCAGTTTCCTTTCAGTCACTGTTCTGAAACCTTCTGACAGGTAAAGTTTTTTTTCAGGCCACCTCTGCAGCATACAGAAGATAATCTGCCAGAGATTTTAAGGTCTTCTTCAGCTCTGAAGCTCAGTTACTACAGCTCTACAGACAAGCTCTCACACTAAGCCAAAAATGCCTCATGAAGTTTTTAGTGGTTAAGAAGGGTATGTACATGCAGGAAGACTTAATAATGTCTCCTGGTCAAACTAGTCGGATTAGCCCCTCTTCACATTTATAAATTTGTTTAAATATTTCACCAGTATGGTAAAAAAGTATGGCACCATCACTTCTTCACAGTCAGAATTATTCAGATAGAGGACTATAGGGAAATATAGCCTCACTGTGTGGTGTAATTGCCTTCACCATACGCCTTCCAAATTCTTCTGGTAACTGCAAATAGTGATGCTAGGCATCCAGAGATTGTGTCAACGATGTTATACTGAAGACTGAGCAAATGAATTTCTCTGTACGAGCTCTTGACCACTGAATGGTGCACAGATAGCAGTGATGTACCAGTCCCTAGTAATGATACACTTCAACCTTAGGCTAATAATTCCAGATTTTATTTTTTTTTTTTACAGTGCTCACAGATGAAACAGTTATTAATTTAGATACATATTTCAAAGTTCAGTGCAGTTAAGAGCTTTACTTAGAATTTAGACTTCACTTTGCCTTTTGCTTTTAGGGCTAATTTTTGTTATTGTCCTCCTTACAGTAAGTAAGTAAGCAACTCCTCCTAGTAGGGCTGTGTACTAAAATTCATGTTCTTTTCAATACAATAAGTTAAAAAAAAATTAAGCACACTGCCATCATAAAAGAAAATCTGAGCAGACTGCCTTGCAAAACAGATTGCTTTGGAGTGCTACAAGAGCAGAGTAAAATAGTAGCATTATTAATAAATTTAGCAATGAATAGTCACAGGTCTAAGAATTATCATCTGGTAATGCTTCTGCTAACAAGCAGGACAACAAGTGGGCTATAAAATGCATTTTTTGAATGGTTTCTTTTCATGTGATTGCTCCTTTTAAGAGTTTAATGGAAACTGGACATGGGAGGAATTTCTTTACAAGATTTTTGCTCTGTTGTGAACACACACTAATGGTGTTAGTGGTCCTGCTGA